>NC_087512.1:5396100-5696100 GCF_036417665.1 Passer domesticus | reverse complement strand
CGCAAATAAAAGCTTCAACAAAACAGAGAGAAAAAAAAAATTGGTGTAAATCCACTACATTAAATGAATGAGAAATTGTGAAATACAATAATAATAATAATAATAATAATAATAATAATGAAAACACAAGAATGGTTACCAAATTCAGGTGGTTTGTTTATATTTAATGTTTCCCTACTGTTTAGAGACATGTAGAGTAACACTTCCTTGCCCGCATTTAGGCAACTTAAGCAAAATTCTTTTTAGTAGTCATCATACCACCCTCTAAATTAAGGGCAAGGTAAAAACCTCTACCTGGAAAAGTCATTCTGTCATTTTAAACACTATTTTAGGATGAGACGAATGTCTTTCTAAATATGATCTTATATTTGCAGCATAACTGGTTTGTGTGATTACCTGACATAAATCACCTAAATTTTAGATGGCAAAAGTTAGATGAGGTGAATATCATCCTTTTTTTTTTTTTTTCTTTTTCTTTTTTCTTTTTTTTTTTTTTTTTTTGTGGTGTAATGATTCTGTGAACTGTTAAAACTACTATTTATCAGTACAGAGATGGTTGCTATGTGGTAACAGGTGACATGAAGCATGAAATGTGTTTAAAGTGTTCTGACAATTGAAAGGAGCAATTTTACTGTGTGAATTCAGAAGTAGCTTGTGGTTTTAAGGCCACAAAAAAGCCAGTTGCAATTAATCCCAGAACTGTACATGCTTTCATTACATTACCCAAGATTCAGTTACCCGAAACACTGTAAAATCAGTGATTACCATATCTGTAAAGAGGTGTAGGGTATTTGCTATAGGTCCTTCTGGCAAATTAATGAATTTTAATGGATGGAGTGGTTAACATATGGATAAAATGAGTAATCTAGCTGTTAGGTAAAAGTGATGTTTATACTGTAGGGAAAGAAAATATGCCCAAAAGAAACATGACAACTCAAAGTTACTAATCAAACTTATATGTAAACTAAGCACAAATTGAGTCATAAGGAACATTTTAGGGGAAAACAGAGATTGCTTCCCATTACCACATTGACTTGTCAGTCATGGCTTTACTGAGAGGAAATTTGGGCAAATGGTCCCTATTTATAATGGTGTGAATATTTTCAGTCAGAAATGTGATGAGGAGAAATAGCTGAAATGTTATGAACAGCTTGTAGAGCACTTTTTCAAAAGCTTGAAGGAAGTCAATATTTCCCTTTCAAAAATTGTGATTGGCTCTCAGATTAATTTAGGTCTTTTGTATTTTTATTAGCTTCAAATCCATACTTTTGATTTTCTGTCAATCAGAACTTGACTTGCTTTCCTGACCTGTAAACTCTTTCTATGGTGTATCACAACTAGATATGTAAATTTTCTGGAAGTTCTGATGATTTGAAGAAATAAGTGAACAAAAGTCTCCCTTTTTTTTTTTGTTGAAAATATTGAAATGACAAACTAAGACTATCAGTAACAGAGAGTTACTCATCAAAACCAGGGTGTAATTATTCCACCGTTCGTACTCATAATTTGGTAACTTCATGGGAAGGGTAAGCAGTGTACTTATTGTATGAGAAAATAGAAAATTATTCACCTCTGAATAATAGCAAATTTATTTATTAGAGACGGAGTTGTTCTGCACACAGGAGCAGGATTCATTACACCTTGGAAAAGGGTTAGGTGTCTACTCTAATATAATTTTCTAGACTATGAGCAACTAACAAGGGGAATTTTTCCCATCTCTTCATGCTTTTGTAACCAATACAGTAATATGATCCAGATTTAGTCTATTGTTACTTGACACCTCTCCCAAAGTCACAAAAACTAATATGATATTTATGTGTGGCACATACAGATCACTATATTTTTATACAGAATCATATCAAGAGACCACAAATGCTGTAATATATAGGGGTGGTAATGGAAAATGGTACCAGTTGTGAAAAAGAGCTGAAGTGCAATTTCTATATTACCATTACAGATGTTGTCCTAGACAAAGTGTTTCCCATTCCAAGCAAAATATTTTACATAACCTTGTTCATTGTTACCCTTTTCATTTTAGATAATGAAACACACTGAAAAATAAATGAGGTTTTCATATGTTTTCATGTTGCTCTTCTTTTGGTTTGGTTTTTTGGGTTCTGTTTTTATGCTTCTCTTTTTAATTTTGTTTCCCCTCTCTCTCAACAAAACCTCAGTTATACAAGACTATCATATTCTATCACAGCTTTTAGAGATACATGCAGTCTTTACAGGCAGAAAGAAGTAAATGCAAATAAGAAAACAAAGAAGAGATAGTTAGCTCAAGCTACATTATGTTGACTAAAATCTAAATTCTTTCAGTAGCGAGGAAGACTACCAATCTCTGTAGTGTCAGAGCACTCTTCATCTAACCAGTCGATTGCTTTACCATACATTTTATTTTTGTTGAGCTTCAACTTCCCATATTTTGTAGGATCCAGCCTCATTCCATATTTGGTGCATGCATCTTTTATTTATTTGTGGATGGTTATTATAAATAAGCAACAGGGCTTTAGGAGAACGAATCTTGTCAGATGAACTTGATTGCTTGTTTATGACAGAATTACAAAATTAGTGGCTGAAGGGAATGCATTTGGCATAATATATTTGGATTTTAGTAAATCATTTGATACAGTGTCTCAAAAAATTAGTTCAAATTGGCTCAGATATGAACTCAGCTTCATGAACTGAACACCCATAAAGCAGGGTAATAGTGAGTGGCACAGAATGGAGATGTCTGGCATTCAGAAGCCACAGCCAATATTGAAATTCTTCATTAAATGTGCATGATGCTGTGATGGAAAGCTGTACAAAGACAAAGAACAAACACATGGTCTGAGTAAAAATGTTTGGGAGAGATAACTACTAATTTATGAAGAATTGCAGTTGACACTTGTCTTTATATTCCTTAAAATATTTGGAAAATTATGAAGGAGCCAGAATATAACCACAGTTATAAACTCCCCTTTTCCCCTTCTTTTGCTAAACATACAAGCATTGTATATTTTTTTTATTTTACATTACACAATGTCTATTGAACATTACTGTGACAGGACCTCATATCACATGAGAATTTAGAAAGATCTTTCTAAATCTCTAAATTCTAGAGATTTCGATTTTCTGTCCTCAAAGAAAATTATAATATTTTTAACTGTGAAAAAAACCCAATTGAAATAGACTGACTCTATGCTTTTTTCTTGAGATCAAAGTAAGGCCAACTTACCCTGTATTTTTTGGTCATATTTTTTGGCCTTTTTTAAAGATAGATTCAATATTTACCCTTCAGTCACTGAGAAATTCACTTGAACACTACAATCCTTCCCAGATTATACAGAGGTTCTTTCAAAGGTATCAATTATCTCAACTGCACATCTGGTCTCATCTTCTTTTGTGCATCAAGTTCAAATTACTACACTGCTTAAATTCATCTGTGTCATATCCCTAAATATTTTCCAATGTGAATGGGGAAGGAGGGTAATCTGACTTATGATAGCACATATCCCTGTCTGGGCCAAACTAGTGCTTTTGAATTTACAGAATTTTACAGCCCTAACATTATCTTTATAAGATATAGTTGTATCCATTAGTGTGCAATGATATCCATGTATACATGTAATGATCTTGAGGCAGTCCAGGGTTTTGTAGTGTGTGAGAAGTGATTTGAAAATGCTTTGGCTTAGCAATATTTCTCTTCTCTTACCACTCTTTACGCCCAACGTTGCTGTTCTTTCTCTCTCTCCTTCATATTAGATTGTAAGCTCTTTGCAACAGGGGCTGTTCATTTGCATTTGCTCTATAATGTGCATGTCATGCTTGAGAGATACTGACTGTTCTGGTATACATGAGTGCTAGCAACAAGCACTGCTTCTGTTAGATGTACCTGAATTGAACTGTCAAATGGTAAATAGTGTCTGTTGCAAGTGAGCTAACTGTGAGTGGCAAAGAAGCCCTGGAGATTGATGAATAATAAATAACAGTTCTTTTTTTTTTTTTTTTTTTTTTTTTTAAGTTAGCCTGTGCTCACACTGGGTAGATCGTAGGTGCTGAGGGTGAGCTCCACAATGCCAGCATGAGGGTATAGGGGATGTCTTTACATGAGGAGAATTAGTGTTAGCTTCATTTTTATGTCAGTTCAGGGTAAATCTTCAAAATACTGAGGCTTGGTCTCCTTTCTCCCTTTGCCACATTTTGCAGTGACAGAGAAAAACAAGACGAAGACAGATCAGAGCATGAGATCATTTCACTGCAGATTCTACAGTGCTAAATCCAGACACCACTGAAACTTGATAAAAAAATAAAAGAGTGGGAGGTGTTACTAAGACTGGTAAAACATAAACAATTCTCCCTTTCCCTCCTTTCCAGATATTTCATTGCCTCTTTCATGAAGCTGATGTTGAGATTTGAAAAAGCTTATTGTCTATATATTAATATATATGTAATAATAACCACTATGGAAGAACAATTCCCAAAAAGCCCATTATCCCTTGAGCAGCTCAGGTGGGTTTTAGTCTAATCAAGTTTGATTAAATTGTCAGTATTAAACTAAAGAATAACTTGTTGAACAAAATAAGGAGTGATGTTGCTCTTGATGAAATTCTGATGTCCAGATAATGGTCATTGGATTTACAAAAGTGTCGCACATGACCATATAAAATTTACTTAATCACCAAAGTTTTCCACACGTCTAAGCTAGTGTAGTGATTATTTGATCTTTCAACTTGCACCACCAGCCTCTGATTTTCTGAGTCTGTGGGTCACTCTCATCTATTTTATTTATCTGCACTTTCATTGTCAATGAACCATGCTGTTGTAATGAAATTAATGAAAAAGAAATTGAATGTTGTGATTGAAAAATGGTCTCCAGCTTTGAAAATAAACATGTCTGCTTTGCTTGAATACTTGTATTTGCTATCTGTTGGAGATCATTATTCAGTCACAACATTCAATACCAATTACATTATGGAGTAAATGTCATTTTCTTTTCCAGCAACTTATAAAGATTTGTGCTTAAGTTGTTTAAAACAAGAATGGGCATGTGAAAATCAAGGGCCAATGAAATTAACGGAGTTAAAATTTTGGCCACAACCCTAGGATAGGTTTCACTGCAATATAGACAATCCTTTATAGGATTTTAGGCTACAACACTCAATATTGAGCTAGGTAGAATCCTTTACCAATTATAACTCAAAATACCCTCTTCTATCCTTTATCAGATCTAAAAGTCTTCAATTTTATGACATATTTGGTTGTAAGAAACACTTATGGGTTTTCAGCCCTTTTCCTCATGTTACGTTTACCTTCTTTCCAGGCATCCCCAGGTCAGATATTTTATCTGCTGGGTGTGGTGGTGATGGCGGAAGAGGATATGGTGAGTCTCCAGCATCCTGAGTCCTTAGCTGGGAAAAGTATCATTCTGATCTTTACATTTTCTTCTTCCTCCCTTTTAGGATCTATGTGGGGTTATTTTTACATATTTCTAAACAAGTTTTACACCTTGCTCTTGTACTGCCGTGCTACAACAAAATGCACTATATATTTTCCTTTTCCAATGAAAATTGTGTGCATTTTCTCTATTCTCTGTTCTCTATTCTCTCTGTTACCCCTAACGCTAGGTTTTTTAACAAACAGCTTCAAGTCAGTTTGTTATTAACTGGCATGGATGAGTTGTTAATATCCATGTGGACTCAAGAGGCAGTGTGTGCCCTATATTTTATCAATCTGTGTCTGTACTTCTCTGCTGTACAACCCATGTCCCCACTTCTCAAGCTCTCTGCTGTGATACCAGGTTTTTATTTCTCTAAACTGTGCCATTGTGTTGGTTATAAATCCCTCATTCTACGCAGGAAAACTACTTATTGCTGCTATCTGCATATAACTGTGCTTGTGCCACATGAGAGTAAACAAAAGCAAAGCAAATCTTCCACAGACACCTGGTCAATTACAGAAAAAGACCTTTATAGGTCTAAGTAAAACAGATCTGCAGGCAGGTCAAGAAAAGATCAAGCACAAGAGGTGTCTCTAACACCAGGCTTAAGTCCTTGCAAACTCATGGCAAACTGTGTGGCCTGCTGTCAGCCATGTCAGTACAACATGACAAGGTTACTGCTGTTAGAGCACCAAAAATGGGCTTAATGCCACGTGAAAGCCAGGCTTGTAATTTCAAGCAGTTGTGTAGACCTACTCCATCACTAATGGAAAGTGGTAGGGATTTCCAGGATGAAGTTCATCCAGTTCTAAGGTAATGTCTTAGTAAGAAGATGAGATGGATCAGAATGTGGAGTTTTCTGCTTGTTTCCATTGACCATAGCAGGAAATTATTTCCTATCTTGCATAATTAGGCACTGGATGCAACTCATCTGGATGTCAATTAGATGAAGAAGCTCATACCCAAATTTTAGGCAAGCAAGTTGATGAGATAGAATTTTGAGAAACATTGCCATCCTACTTTATTGCCGCCTTTTGTTTCTATATTTGACAGACTAATTCTGTACTGAATAAGTCTTCCCTTCTTGAGACATGTCTTCTGATGGTGTTTGTCACAAGTACTATATCTGACAAATAAATAATGGAAGTAATGTCAGTATCTAATGGAAGCAGAAAGCTTTTAATAAGTTGATTTGTTTCCATTACATTTTCTACTAGTTTGCTTTTTTATATTTTGTTTTGTTTACTTGCATAAATAATAAGTTCTTCTGAGGAAAAAATCATTTATTTGTTTCCATGGTATTATATTATTGGACCCTGTTTCTGGTTTAGGGCCCTAAATATTATGCTAATCAAGACAATTGTTATTATATAATCATACTTTCTGAAATTGCTCTCTTTTTAAAATTTGTCACCAAAAAATATTGGCTGAAACAACTTCACATCATCCATTGCTATTTTACCCTAGTGTTTCAGGTACTTTTACTGTGATTTTGAGATCCCGGAATGAATCTGTAATTAATATTCTGAAAGTTCTACAAGATAAATACTGTGATTATTGATCATATAACCAACAAAAATTAATTTAAAAAAAATTAGTGGATCATTTTTAGAGAATGATGCAAGATTTGTGAAGAGAAGTGACTAAGACTTATTTTTTATCTGTTTCAGATGGATATATATTTTGATACTATAATTCTGTTTAATCCCAGATGCTGCCTTTTTCCAGAAAAAAAAATGTATATATGAAACTCTCATCCTAAAAATATAAATGGGATTACTAGCAGAGTTTACAAAAAAAAAAAAAAAAAGTGCCTAATTCCTCTTGAAGTGGACCAAGACGACCAAACCAAGAGCTTCACATTTGTGAAGACAGCCAAAATAAGAAATTGTAATTCTCAAAGCACAATTTTATATTTCTTTGAACCATCTTGGGCATTTGACTAAATTTTACTCTTAAAAAATTCTCAAGGCACAACAAATAATAGCTAACAAATGCATCCCATTTACGCTTACAAATGAACAGATCATTCATCCTTGTGAGCTTGTGAATATGGACTATTTAAATTGTCTTCACTTGATATTATAAGAAACACCATCTTAATTCATTTGGCATTTCATTATTTTAGTTCTTCTAAATAAATGAAATCTGAAAGGTTACAGTAGAGATTCCTATCAAGCATTTTATCTGTCAGTGAAGAGAGGAAAAAAAAAAAAAGCTGCCTATGTACATTGCAAACTCTAATCTAAATGTGTCATGTAGATTGTGAACAAGTTGTTCATGCTGTCCTTGAAAGTGACCTTTTGCTGAAGACAAGTAGAAGGTTGCACTGCAGTCTTTATCTGAGCTGGCCTCCATGCTTACTCACTATGTCTTCTCATGGAGAAATCTGTCATTTAGATATTCATATTCAAATCAATCCAGGATAATACAATGCTTTCAAACAGCTTTGGTAGAAGGGCTTGAAAACACAGAAGATGCTTTTTGGAATAATTTACAAAAATGTCCACAGAGAAGGATCTGGTGATATTTCATGTGAAGAGAGAAGGATGTGGAATCATTTACCTCAGGGGTTCTAAGTGTAACTGGAACCCCATTTTCTCTCTGACCCAGATTCATAAAGTGTGCTGTTGCCTTTTCTTTATTGTACTGGCAACTAAAAATTCAGGCTTTAGTACTTCAGTCTCCCTTCTGTGAAATAGGAGATGATATTGCAATTCCTCACGTGGCAGAGCTGGGAGTTTGATTATACTCATGTATATGAAACCCTACTACTTGCAAGTGGTGGGAAGGATAATGTATTTGCAAGAGGGGTATTTTTAGGTGTTGAAATACGTTGCCAAGAGGCAAGACATGCTGTTAGGTGAGTTTTGCTGTTCTGTGTGAGGAAACATGATACCTGAGTTCTCCACTGAATGTGGAGGATACTGTTATACTGACCTTTGGCAAAGCCATCATAACTTAACCAGATAAACTATTAGATTATCCCATTATTTCTAGACCTGGTGAGCCCTCTTTTCACTATGAACTTGTGAAAAACAATCAGTAAAAAAACAGCAGATCACATCACACCTAGGAAAATAGTTGAATTAGCAGGGGAAAACACATTCCTGGAAGAAAGCTTATTTAAGCTCTCTTCCTCGTTCTCATTTTCTCTTTCTTTCTTTCTTTCTGTTGTGGAACATTCTTTCCCTGACATCCTGACAGCCAGGGCCAAAGCTTTCGGAAATCAAATGTGAACTCATTTTGAAATACCAGCAGCGTTTGAATTTTAAATTAACCTATTTACAATGAAACTATGCCTGCTGATTGCCATCATCTTCAGGAAAATTAACAGTAACGATCATTGGTGTCATAATGCAATTTCCCTGCAAAAATCACATAGGCTTCATTACTGTTTACATAAATTGTCATAAATACCAATTATAGCTGAACATAAAATGTAATGCTCTTTTTTTTAATCATAATCACACGATTGTTCTTCTAATTCATATGCTGGGGGAATAGGGTTTTGATTCAACCTTTGTTGTGAAGGAAATGTTTTGCTGGTAGTTAGTTTTGCTGTAAGTGCTTGTTGGCTTATTTTCAAATCCTCCCTCTCCTTTCTCTCCCTTTCCCTCTATCCATTTGGATCACTTAGTCCTTGTCCCCTGTTTGCTTTGCCCTCTAGTACACTGAAAAGGAACGTGTGGACATGCTAATAGCAGGCGAGGGAGACGCAATGCTCATGTCCTCTAGACATCGGACATCAGGCTACAGAAGAATCAGTATTTCCGGTGGGAATTTATAACATCATTTTGTGCAATTACGTAGAAGACCCCATAAAGGAATAATGTAATAATAAACCTGTTAAAACCGCAAATTTGTTGCACCAATTTCTGCTTTGCTCATAAGTCAGCAGAACAAAGAGCTGATAAAGGGAATGGCATGTTAAATTACTAAATAAAATAATAATAAAAAAAACCCCAAAACAAAACAAAACAAACAAAACCAAACAAACAAAAAAAACCCCCAAAGGCCAGAACAAAGGGTCTGGTTTTGTTTTAAACACATTGTTTGCTACATATAATTTTGAGTAGCTTTTTTGAGTATCTACATTTTATCTGTCAACCTCCTGCTATATAAGCAGTGCAAGGTAAGCACTGTGTAATTGCAAGATGATTATCTTGTTATTTCTGTCTTCCAGCTAGAACAGCAAGTGTGAACTCCAGTTCCGTCCAGAGCTTGAGATTTGTTGATGACCACCAAAACCTTAGACTCTGTGTCTGAACATATTCATGCATATCCATACATGAATGTATGGATATGTATATTTATGCATGTGCATGTGGGCAGTAAATGACAAAATGGTAATTACATGGTTAAAAATAACTGAAGTTATTCACTTAAGGATTTGAATTTCTGGAAAGAACAGCTCTATCTAATAGTGTGCTCACAACACTCCTGAACCTGTGGCTCAAATTATAATCACTCTTTATGTAGATTAGTTGGGATTAAGATCAATTTGCAGAAAAAAGAAAGAAAGAAAAAAAATCACTGAATATTGTGCAACATGGTCTGGCACTTGGGTAACCTTAGCTACAGAGAAAAGGAGTCAGGTGCTTAAAAAAATACTGTTTTTTTGTGATGTTAGTCTAGGCTGTAGAGCAGACATATCCATTCAGAAAAAACAGAAAATCTGCCTTGGAAATTTAGCTATTCTGCATAGTAGTCCAGAATTTTCTCCGTGAGCTTGACATATTCAATATATTTGCTCCCTTTTGTGCTTTTACACTTACAAGATACATGCCAAACATATCTGTAATATCTACCCAAAACACTCAGGTTTTTTTGTTTGTTATGTTTTTGTTGTTTGTTTGGTTTTTTTCCCCAACCTTCCTGGAGAAACCACATTGTTAATCTTACTCAGTTTTTCTGCTGTGGTATAAATTCTTAGGATAATTTTGATTTGCGTTCCTCACAGGAGTTCGATGAAGAGCACTCAAGCATGTATCCCCAAATTATGGACCATCCATTGTCAAAGGGAGCAGATTCATCTGCAGGTCTACTTGCCAATATAAAGTAGAAATATTATTTTTCTTTTGATATAATTAGCCATGCCTCTATAACATGAATAAAACATTCCTTGCAGTGATCCCAATAGCTATTTTTTTTTTCTCCTTTGTTTCTGACTGTTTTAGTTTGTAGCACTAAGTGAATTCTTAGATTACAAATAAAGTAGGCTAAAAATTGCAAATTTACCCGCTGTAGATGCTCAATCAAACAAAAAACTTAGGGTGATGAAAAATCATTGATATTTTCTGAAGAATACAAAGTATTTACTATGTCTTCTGCAGTAATATAAACCTGATTCTGCTGCATCTAAATCAAGGAGAATCTCAAGTTTTTTATGGAGCACTGCATGACTGCTACTGGTTATGTATGTGAATAGTCCCGGATCTTGACATTTTCACTCCAGACCTCTTTTTGTCAAATCTGCTCCAAAGTCAGCAGATGTTCAGAAGACATAATTCTACCTTTGGTATCTCATTGAATTGTTGGTCACAATCAAAGTATTTATAAAGATGTTGAAAAGATATGAAGCATTCAGCAATGTGTGTATTTCAGCCAGTGAACTTCCCATAGTAATATTTCACTGGAATAATCATAGGATACAAAACTACAGGTTAAAGATCCACCTTCTGACTCTGTAAAAACTGATATTTTGTGTGCATTGGCATTAAAGGAGAGATGTATTCCACCACCACTACTGACAGCTTAGGAGGAATAAGTATCCACTACAACAGGGAGTGCAGTACAATAATTTTAATTTAGGAATTAAAGTTCTCAGACAATGTTTAACACTCTCATTTTTCTTTCATAAAACAATGAAATAAAGAAAAGTTAATTTTCTCTCTCAGTAGGAAACAATCATTTTGTCCTATCAAGAAAACAGTAATTTTTCCTGGACAAAATGAAAGCATGGAAAACATTAGTTTGGCTTGAAACACATTGCTTTCTTTTTTTTTTTTTTCCACAAAATATATTAAAAATATTGTGTGTAGAATTTCTACATAAATAAA
This sequence comes from Passer domesticus, assembly GCF_036417665.1. Classification (NCBI taxonomy): domain Eukaryota; kingdom Metazoa; phylum Chordata; class Aves; order Passeriformes; family Passeridae; genus Passer; species Passer domesticus. Next base: position 5,684,616 of record NC_087512.1, on the reverse strand, counting down.
GCTTAAAAATACAAATACAACAAAATAAAAAGTACTTTAAAATAAATTTGTGAAATCATTCAAGTATTCATTTTCATTTTATTTTAAACAAACTCAGACACACAGAATATAACTGTTGGTTATTTTTCATATGGTAATTGTGATAAAAGTATGGCTGTATGGCTAAGTCATAAATATTAATCAGCCTCATAATTACTGGAGTTGTTTTCTATAGAATTAACAGTCATGTAATTTTTTTTTTCACATCACTATCTTGTGACATTACCTATGACTGCTGGTGCCTTCTTCTATCTCTTGTCACTCCTCTCTCAAAGAGGAATGTTTGTTTTTAGGAATAGATATTGTCTATCCCTTTGTGCTCCTAGCACAAGATAGATACCTTTACACCAGGTAAGATTTTACTAAGGGTTTAGAGAAGCTCTATATCTGTGTTGTATTTTCTAGTTGTTTAAAATGACAATATTTTACTAAGTAAGAAGGTATTTCTACTTCTGTGTTATTCAGCTGCACATACTTTTATCAATATAATTGAATAAAAGAAAAAAAATATTTTTCCATAAATTGCTTTTATGTGCAAGAATGAATAACTGAAGTCAGGTTTGAATTCTTTGTTCATCAAAATTCACTAGTGGTAATTCCAGCAACTGTTTCAGTGTAAATTTTGACAAAATTACTACTACTATTATTAAACTCTAAAACAATCTAAAATGCCATTAGAACACATTAGGGAAGAAAATCACCTTTCTTAGAAAAAAGTTATCTTCTTAGTTAAGAATAAAGTTATATTTAGGAAGGATCTAAAGACTGAAAATTGCAATCATTCTTTGTTGATTAGTCATGATGCCTGCCAGAGATTAGAGAAGTCACATAGTATGGCTATAGTTTCTGATTTGAATTCAATAATACACAAACCACAAATATTGAACACACGCACAGAAAAAAAAAAAAAAAGGATAACAAATAATACATTTTCTTCACACATGGGGATTTCAAGGTTAATCCAATACAATCTGAAATAATGAAAAGATTCACTTTTTATTTCAATAGAATTTACATCAGACTCATGAGTTATTGTATAAACAACATTAAACATTAATTTCTTTAAATATCTGTGTAATAAAAATTCTTATAAATCAAAGTAAATAAAATGGAAACAAAAGAGACTGAAACTGCATACTGAAGAGTAACAAAGAGTTTGAGAGTTTGGGGAAATATTTCTGGGTTTTTGTTTGGTTTTTTTTTTTTTCTTTCCAGTGGTTTGTTTTTTGTTTTAATTTTTGCTGGCATATTGGTTTTATTTTAACTGATAAAATCAGCTTCTAGAAATATATCTGTGGTATAGATGAGGATGATTTCTTTCCAAATCTGGATTCTTGTGCATTGGTCTAGAAGAGATCAAGTTTTTCCTTTCCAAGTTGAGACTTTCAAAAACTTTTTTCAGAGAGTGCCTAAATAGAGGATGTGTAATTATTAATTGAAATGGCACATAGGGTGTATAATAATAAGATTTTTAGGTTTTGTTGCTAAACATTTTGTGACAAATCATAGACTCATAGAATGATTTGGCTTGGAATGAACCTTAAGGTCATCTTGTTCCAGCCCCTGCTATGGGCAGAGACACCTTCCATTGACCAAGGTAGCTCAGTGTCCCATCCAGCCTTCTTTTGAACAGCTCCAGGGATGGGGAATCCACTGGACAATATGCTCCAGTGATTCACCACCCTCACAGTAAAAGATTTCTTCTTAATAAGTGTTCTAAGCTAACCCTCCTCCAACTTGAAGCCATTCACCTTATCCTATCACTACGTACTCACACAAAAAGTTCCTCACCATCTCTTTTGTAGTTTAGGTACTATAAGGGGCCCAAAAGTCTCCCATGAGTCTTCCCCAGGCTCAACTCTATGCCAGTCTTCACAAGAGAGATGCTCCAGTGCTATGTCCAAATCAATGCCTTTCTTCTGGACTCACTCCAACAGATCCAGGCACAGCTGGTGTTCAGGGCTGCAGGCACACTTTGCTGGGTCATAGTGAGCCAAAAAAATAGTTCTAGCATTTCAGTTAATGCCAAATCCAAATTTTACAAATACACCTAATGAACGCAACTACAACTTTGTGCAGGATCAAAATTTATTCTCACCATTTTGATGAAGGAGAATGGAAACACAGAGAGATCACTTGCAGTAGTTAAATCTTCCTTGTGATGGCCTGCTGGTTGCATGTTATTCCAGCAAGGATATATTTTACTCTGTTGCAATTAATTCAATTTCATCTTAATTCTATCGCCTTTGGACCATTCTACCTAAAATTCTGTTTCTCTAAATGTTTCACAAAAAACCTTATGATTTCCTATGCAAAGCTATTTTATGCCACCATTGTGAGATAATCAATATGTAGTCAAGGGTCACTTCCTCGATGAGTATTTTATGGAAAGTAAGACTTTATTTTCTTATTTGCTCTTGTAAAATAGGGCCTCTAAAATAGGGCCTGTAATAGGCATGGTAGTCCAAGTTTTTGTATTCTGGCAAATTTTAACTCCTCCTTATACCAGATCTTTTCATTGATATTACACATTGTTGTGATATAGTTACATTTTTCCCCAGTTTCAATTGATCAGGTTTTCAAGAGCACACAATTCTTTACAGCATTCCAGCTGCCATTTGCATTTGCAGATCCTTCCCATGCTGTGCCTCTGGTGAATATACATAGCAAGTTACTTTATTTATGAAGATCTTTTGCAAAACCATTGAGATGAGGGTTGAGGAAAACATTTGAGGAATGCCTTGAGCCATCAGATGAATTAGGTTGTGCACATTCCCCAGACAATTCCTGTGGTCAAAGACAGAGAAGCCTCTGGATTATACTAACATCAGGTTTGTGCATTGCTAGAAAGTTAACTTCTGTAATTGGTTTGTGGTACCTAGGCATTTACTCCCTGCCAGGGTCTGATTTCAATGCATCAAATAACTGGATTGAGAATTCTCTGGATCTTTAACTAACAGAAGTAAAAGATGTTCTTTAGGAGCAGAGAATCTCTCTCTTACTGTAAACAGCAGAAGAAGGAAAGGAGGGTGTAAAGAGATACCAGCCTATCCTGTTTGGAAAGGTAGAGTAATTTAGTCCAAAGTGTATCATGCACCTCCTTTTCTTATCAGCCACTTTCTCCTTCAGCAGAGGCTGTGTGCAGAATAAATAGCTTATACAACAAATTGACAGAGCCCACAATAAAATTCTTCCACAAGAAAATAGTAAAAGAGAAGACAAAAGAAATTTCACCATTGAGTTATACCTATTATAAACCCCATTTTTAAATGCTGCATGTCATCAGTTCCATCATTATCAAACTCCTTGCATAAGAATGAAGTGTGTTGATGAGATAACTGATCATATGTGAAAGTTATGCATTTTAAGAGAGTTTACCACATTTGTGTTTTATCAAATAGTTCCTAATGATGTTCCATAATACAAAATTAAATATTTCTGTCTCAGTTCTGTGTTCTTATTCATGAGCTGGGCATTAATTGTTAAACAATGTAACTGATTGTTTATTTGTACTAGATGTGATTATTTATATTCTGAGTAGTCTGCAAGGTCTTTAACTGTATTGCCTAGCCATTTTTATGAGTTTGTGTGGGGAGAAGGGAAAGGTTAAGTTATTGAACTCATTTCTCTGCTCTTGTAATAGAAACCATTTTCTTTATTATTTTATTAAAAATAAATTGATTTTTTCAAAAGACAAGAAATAAAAGAGGTATAAAAATGTGTGTTTACACCTGCTACACATTTGGTTATACTGGAAACTGTCTGAAGTAATTCCACTTGATATGAATGATATCTGTGTATATAAAACATGTCTGTATCCATATTTACAACTGTTTGAATGGTGAAATTTTAACACATTTAGGGGTTTCACTAAATTTGGTTGTTGTTTGTTTTGGGGTTTTTTTGTTAAGGAGCGAAATTCATCTGACCAGTTACATATATTGTTTATTCCATAGAGAGCTGTCTAGATTTTCCTTATACTTACTGAAGAGAGGTAGGTAAATTTAGATAATAGTTCAAATCATCTTCTGTTCTAGGAAATGCCTGAGGTGGAGCACAATAAAAAAGCACTAAAATGCTTAATACTTTTCATTATTTAGAGAAATTTCTCAGATATGCTCTGTAAAGTGGGGAGATTGTTAAGAGGAATTTTCTCCAAACTTCTACCCATTTTCCTTGAGTCAGGCCTTATCAAGTCCTGCTTTACTAATTATAATGATAAGCTATAATAAGAGCATTAAAATTACTATGAGTATACTTGTATTTACAGAACTACCTATTTACAGAATCTTGAACAAGCATTGACAAAGCAAAGAACTTTATAGCTAATACAGCTTTAAAGGTTCTATAAAAAATAGATTTTGCCTGAGATTTTGCTCAGCAATGTAGTGTCATTGTGTAAACATACTCTTTGGTGTCTAGTTAGTTTGTTTGTCCATGGGGTTTTTTTTGTTTATTGTTTGTTTGTTTTTGGTCGTTTGTTTTGTTTTTGTTTCTTTGTGCTTTTTATGAGAATTTTTAAACTTAAAATTTAATGTAGATTTTAATGCAATAACAGAACTTTTATTTGCTTATGTATCTTAGCCTGAGGTCCAGATCAAATCTGTGACTAAAAATTGACACACAACCCCACACAACATGGTGTAAAGATTTTTATTTCATTCAGATATTGGAATACTTGACTGAGTAACCAAAGTAATTATTTATATTTGCCATAATATAACCAAAGATTAACTTATTCTACCCAGTTTATTCACTTATCTCCATCTCCAAGTTTTTCAATGATTCTTGATTCCATCCATGTATTACCTGTGTAATGAGCTTCAAGATGTGTTTATTTCTGTAAATAAAATTTTAAAAAAAAATCTTAGTTCATGTCTACTCTCCTTTGTGCTGGAGTACTACCATGAAAGAGAACAAAGTTAATTTGGAAATTACCTAGGAATCTTATTCAGAAAGATATTCAGTTTTCTTTACATTAAAAGTCTACAGTCTAGATATCTGCATCTCATCTCCTTTGTGTAAAAACCTGAGGAATAAAATACTCTGAATTCTCACATATCATCTGCTTTGTAGATCTACTTCAGAATAGTGAAATTGTATCTGAGCTGTGGCTATTTCTTTCCATTGATTACACAAGGATCTTTGTAATTGAGTAGTTCAGATAAAGTTGTTTATAACTTATATCTGATTAGGTAAATCCTTGTTTGAAGTAGCTCCTTTTATCTTTTCCATGTCATGTATCACAATGGCCTGAGACCAGAAAAGTACGATAATTTAATTCAAGATTCAGAGATATTAGAGTAAGAGCTATCAGTGTTAAGCAATCTTGCTTCAAATCAGTAGTGTGTGAACTAGTCAGTTCCTTGTTGTATTACAGACATAAGAGAACTGTGTATCCTATTCAAGTATCATAATAACTTCCTAAAAGCCCTCAGGATTTCCTTCTGGAATTTTCTACTCCAGTAATGCTGTTATTTAAACAAAGCACAAATCCTGATAAGTTTCGGACAGTTCAGCCATTCTGGGAGAACACAGAAAGTACAATCAAGATGGGGAATTCATAATAGGAGATGATAAGCCAAAGAAGCATTAACAATAATTCAAGGCTAACTGACAGTAAAAGTAGCACAACAATTAAAACCTTAGCTATCAGCTTTAGAACAGTGAATTTGTTGGAGCTCCACCTCTAAGTCCCTGGTCTGAATCCAGATCTAACGAGACTGACCAAATGTCACTCCAATTAAACAGCGATAAAAGTTCCAGAATGAAATGAATTCCACAGTCTGAACTCAGCTTCAAGTGGGCATTTGTCTTCATTACAAGCCCAGCACATATTTGGCACAGTCTGAACTCATGTCTTTAAAAGATCTTCATAAGTTAATGAACAGGAAGATTGAAACATTTGCCTGGTGCCTACTACCACATATGCAGGACTAGGACAGGGGAGAGAGCAAACAACTTCAACATCCTTTTCTCTCCCTTCCTCACACACAAAATGGACTTGCTCCTTGAGGATCTTTCAGATGTTAGGAAAACAAGATAAACAAACAAGCAAGCAAACAAACAAAAACCCTAACCAATAATTTTCCTCTCTTTCCTCCCATCCTGTCCTTTCCCCTCTGTTCCTGTACTTGCCTTGTGTTACTCAAGAACTCCCCACAAACTTCCCAGAAAGACTTAAAATCTTAGATTTTCATTGTTCTTCCATAACTCAGTGTTCCATCTATTAGCTGTGATAACTGCTAAAAAAAAAGTGTGTAAGCATTTTAAGGTCAGGCAGTAGAAGGTCTTCCTGCTCTGCCTTTCATTACCATCAGAAAGATTTCCAAACTTTGCTGGATGTATGCAGAGTAGTAAGTACATTGATCTGTAACATAGATTGAATTTCCTTCTATTTCTCATTCTGGTTTTGTTTGTTTATTTGTTTTTGAGGTTTTCTTTTTTAAGAAAATAATATTATTTTGTGATGGACAGAATAAAAACAATTTAGTCTTCTATTCACATTCTCCACACGCATGTCTTAGAACAAATGATTCACATCATCCAAGGATTTGCTGATGCTGTATATCTGGAAAGAAACATTAGTATTGTAAGGAAGAGTAATAGCTTGCTTAGGATTTTGACAATCTGAAACAAGAAGGGAGCTGATTAGGCAGCAATTCGAAAATGTTTGAAATGATAGTACCAGCAGGAACCCAATCTTTGATTTTTTTTTTTTCTTTCCTTCCTTTTTGGATGCAATATGGAACAAGGTAGGTGGAGACATTGATGTAGAATCAGTGGTGTTAGAATTGAACAATGCTCTTTGGCCACGACTGGGGCAATGCCAAAAAAATTATCAAGTGCACTGTGAATTCAAAGAAACTCAGATGAGTCCTGTATTATTACTTTGTATATACAGAAATAGACCAAAGAGTTGTTTATGTTCTGCTCGATGCTTAAAGTGATCTTCTTTTATACCCAAATTTTACCATTCAGAGAGCCTGTTAATTTAAAGGTAATTTGATCTGATACCTTAAGTCACAGAATTACTAGCATGGTCAGAAAAAAAGGAACATTCATCTTCTGAGAAAACATTGAAGGAATTTCTTTTGTTGAACCATCAAAATTAAAGCTGATATGGAATACAGAGGAAAAGAGGAAAAGCAGCTACTTGAGCTAAAGGTAACTTTAACACAGAATAAATCAGTATAAATGACCATGAATAAATTATATTTAGTCCATCAATCGTCTTTTATCCACTGGGACCTAGAAACCACTCTGGAGAACCACTCCTACAAAAACAATGGGGGAAAAACAATAACTGATTTTAAGAATGATTGCAATGCAATGACCACATGCCATTATGCCAGTGGCAGCAGAGGTGAGTCTGGATGGACAAGGTCACCTATTCCACTTTGCATCTTTAAGTTAGCATAAAGCCTGACATAGATATCTTCTGTCTCTTCCCTTAATGATCTTTCATGTCCTAATTAAAAAAAAAAAAAAAAAAAAAAAGAAATTGAAGAAGCAGAAAGAACTAGACATTTCTTGTAACATGGTTCCAGTTTCTGCTCCACTAAGCTGACCCACAAGCATGCTGTGACTATGAGTTAGCAGGCAGCAGAACCTCTTGACTCCTGGTGGCTTTTGAATGCTGCATTCTGAAGTCAACTCTCTCTGTGCTCTGCAGCAACCCTGTCACAGCCCAGGTAAGAGCTGTGACTCATTCTGCCAACTGAGCACTTAAAATGTGGTGTTATTCAATGCTGAGATTTGCCACATGGCTCGAACATAAGTAACTTGCAAAGTCCATTGACTTGTACTGTGAGTCAGAAGTCACTTACAGGATTTAAGAGCACCCATATATTTAACTGCTCTCTTTTTACCACTTTCTCTTAGACAGCACCTTTATTAAAAAGCCTGAAAATACTTCTTTACTTAGGACACTTTATTTATTCTTCTGGCTGTCTCAGACTCTAAATTCTATTGTCAAAAACTAAATCTCTTAAAGATATGCAATGATCCTGTCTTACATTTGCAAATTTTTTTTTTTTCTGTTGAACATTTACAGAATCACAGATTCAGTCAGATTGGAAGGGACCACAGAGGCTCATCTATTCCAATCTTCCTGTTCAAACACTTGCTCTTTTTTTAAATTTATATACATATTGTTAAAGGAAGCATTTTTGACCTGGTAACTCTTGATTGTGGAAGAGCAGAAAAAACAAACCAAATAAATAATCAACAAGGAACATGAGCAAATACAAGTAGGTATAGTAATAGTATGGATGTAAGGAGAAAGATCTCTTCCACTGACTTTGCTGATGTAATAAAGAGGAATAGACATCAAACTGCTTCTTCCCACTTGAAACCAGCTGTTGTGGTTTATCTGTAGATGGCAAATTACAGAAAAATATCTCACAAGGGGTCTCAAAACTACAGACACAAATCAGGATAATTAAAAGCAATACCATGTATAATTTTAATTTTCTTAAAAGTGACAATCAGTTAGGTAAGTGAAAGGTGTCAAAGAACACTGGAACATTTCTCTTGTGCGAAGATATTTCCAGGACCTTGCTCTTGCCTTTATCTAAGTTTGGGGGGGAGATGTCTGTATGATGCTTATTTTCTCTATTAGTCTGAAAATACTCATTTGCTCTCCTTATCTCTGTTAAACTGGGCACTCAACTCACCAGATATTGAAGACCCCCAAAATTTTATCAAACAAATAGATCTGGTGATTTTAACAAATTTGTGGGACTACTTGATAACAAATACTTGCGGGATCTGTATTTTACTTTACAAGCAATTTAGGAGAGTGTTTGTCATATGTTTGTACAATACCATGTTTGTACTTTGTGTTTTCAGCATTATCAAAAACGTACATTTTCATTAAAATTCTATGTAATTAAGTGTTCTGATAGCTTTTTAAGACACTATTCTTAAGAACCAGTCCTACAGTTTTAGCTCATTTTATGTAAGCTAACAATACAAAATAATAAAATATCTCAATTTCTTACACCTCTTTCACCTCAGACTTGTAATATAAGAGACATTTTTTGCCCTACAACTAATTTGAAAATTTATACATATTTTTCCAAGCAACTTAATTCCAAGAAATGCATCAAGTCAGTATATTTTTTAATTTATTTGGGTCCTTGTAAAGTTTCATCTGATAGACATAAAACTGTAAGATGATAGCATTGAAATGCAAGTCACAAGCTTCAATTAGGTACAATCAGAAATCATGCGGTGACTTCATTAAGTATCATTAAGAATGATCAAAATATTGCTCTTAGGAAAAATACATCAAAAGCATGCATTTACACATTGATTAAACAGGATCTGCAATTTCTAAAATCTGGTACGAGAAAAAAGAATGTAGTAAATTAAGTGCTCATACCCTACTTAGCAACAAGGGACTGCTTAGCAACCAACAAAGTGAAAAATAATGGATATGGCAGTGCACAAACTCTCAGCCCCCTTCAAAATGGAAGTATTGGGCAGCCATAGACAGAAACTGAAATAGATATCTAGAAAAAGTAGGGGAAAAAAAAGGAAAAGTTTTTATTTTCTCAATAAATTTCACTTATATCAAAGAAAACTAATATGGTCTAAAAGAGAAACAGTTGACAACTATCAACCACTGAACAAGGGCCTAAGAGTCACAGTTCCTTGGTCAAGTGATCCCCTAGTGCTTATGTTCACCCTCCTCACTTGCGCAAGCGCTGGCCTTTTTTGTCTGCTGTGTCCACTTTTGGGGTCAGTATTCCATCTTTGTGTGGTTTCAGACCATTCAGACTAAAGCCAGAGAAAATCCATTTCCTAACAGTTTATTCTCATATCCTAACATTTCTCTGCCTGATGGAAGCCATGTTTAGGCCAGTTGTCCTGATGTGGCAGAAAGCAAGAGACACAAAATTTTTCAGCCTAAGAGTTTGCATTTAATTACTTGAAATAACACAAGTTTATAGATTTACTATCCTTCTAGAAAATTTCTCCTAAGTCTCAGTTTCTTAAATGTCATCTTCCACGAAATAAACTCTTTCAAATATTTCTTAGAGTAAAAATTTACCATCCTTCAACTCTAACCTTTTTAGCACTTTTGATTGGAATTGGATTATTCTTTCAATCAGAAAGGTGAATTGAAAAACAAAAAAACTGGTTTTTTTTCCTTGCTTATTTCCTTAGAAGTCAGCTGAACCAGGATTATATAGGAATTAGTGTTAAAGAGAATTATAAATGTGCGAGAATGATTTTTCCACAGGCATATGGAGATAGAACAAGTGAGAATGGCTTTAAACTAAAGAAGAGAGATTTAGATTAGACACTAGGAAGAGATTCTTTCTGAACCTGCAGGTCATGAGTGTGAGGGTGGTGAAACCCTGGGTCAGGTTTCCCAGAGGAACTGTGGTTGTCCCATCCCTGGAAGTCCTCAAAGCCTGGTTGGATGAGGCTTGGAGCAATCTTAACTTAGTCAGTGGCACCCCTGTTCAGCTCAGTGAGCTGGAAACAGAAAATCTTTAAGATCATTTCCAACCCAAGCTTTGCTAAGATTCTGTGATATATTTGAACAAGCAATGAGAAAACACAGATTATGAAAGTATACACAGACAACTTAATTCCATGTGGTCTGTCCCAGACAAAATTATGAAAATATTTTAGTAGAGATACATAGGTGTCTAAAAAAGCTGTGCAGGGAAATCCCTTCCAACACACACAAATGGTTCAGGGACAAAACAGTGGGGCCTCAATTGTTTTGATTACAACATGGTTTCATAGTAATATTATACTGGCTAAGAGCCATGAATCACTCAAAACTAATTGTTTTAGTTTGATGGAACTTTTTTCCACATGGTTACTTTCCTACATTATGATCACTAATTTTGGAGACTAGCTTACTTCGTGAATATATGAATGAATCTTTAGATCCCTTTCAAATCTCAATTGAAGTGTCAGTTTGGATATGAAGGAATATTTATGATGTGTATACATATTTATTGTACTCTGTAATTGCTTAAAATCTAGTCTAAGTAACTTCCAATGGCTATAAACTCTGCCACAAAACAAAGATCTTTGTATCTGGTCCACCACTCTTTCTAATTATCTTTTTCTTTTTTTTCCTAATTCAGTTTTGGTTCCTTTATAAGAGAAGAAAAATAATCCAGTGTATTTTCACTGGATTCAACACTTGGACCTGAAAAACTTTTTTAATTCAAAGATCTCAAAGCAGATAGTATATATTAAAAGCAATATTTTCAGAAATTGCCTCAGATTTTTACCTGAATCCTGTAAGAGAATTACAAGTCAGAGTAGGCATGAATGGATGTGCATTGCCCAAGGTTTACAAATTATGTTTCTCAAGACCTTTGTGCAATATGCAAATGTTGTTGCATTTGCTTACAGCTGTATAAACTGAGGCATCAAGAGGTTAAGTGGCTGGCTGAAGGTTGTGGAGCAAAGCTATTCCAACACCATGGGCAGACCCCCAGGGTCCTGGTTTCCAGTCGTGCTGTGTCTGCTGTATTGATTCTCCCTTTACAACCACTCCAACGTGTTAATGGGCTACAAAGCTAATGGAATATTAAAACAAGCTTAAGAATTTTGTCTCTTGAGGTTGGCTGGCCACATAATTTTACAAACAAAGGTTTATAAAACAGGGAGAGAAGACAGAATAAAAGGAAAAAGGAAAAATGTCAGAACTGATTGATTAAGGGAAGAAGTAGGTACCTGAGAAATGCTTGGTCTGATGCCAGCACTGGTTCAGGTCAGACAGGGCTATTTTTAAATTATTTGGTATTTTCAGAAATTGATTACTTGGCTAACACATTAAGAAGTAGCTCTACACATTCATTTAATGGGCCAGTGCCTCTTGTACAGGTCTGGAACAGTCACATTCAATCTCATCTACTCCTCGTTAAGTAGTGTTTTCTTCTTCAGTGTGTTTATTTACTGCCAATGCTGTAAGCATAAAACATATAACAAAAAATAAATAATGCCTTAAATAGTCTTTCAGCTGGATGGGCCTTCAGGACAAGTGACTTCACTTCAGGCCTTGTGAGCTCAGTTAAGGCTCAGACATCAATTCTCATTCTTTCATAAACCTGCAAATTGAGTAATACTTTCTTTTCATACCGTTACCTTTTTAATGTATAGCCACTTCAATCTAAAAGTGCTCTGAAACAAAACATGTTGGGTTCTTATACTAAAAAAAAGATTAATAATAAATAATTTTAATTTTATGACCCTGTGTGTACTGGAGTAAGAGCAGAGTATTTTAGGTGAGGTAAAACCAGTAACAACATTTGGAGAATAACTAAGAATCTATTGATGTCTTAAATAATGTGCACTTAGGTGTTAGCTGTTGGCTTGTATTACATTTTTCCTTGGCTTTCCAAACAAAATGATACTCAGAGCTTTCAGGAAGTTGTTTCTAATAAAGGTACTCCTAACCATAAAAAGGTACTCCATAACCATAAAAAGGTTTTTCTTAAATCATCAACAATTACACATTTGTGGCATTACCTGTGGGAATGCTGGGAATAGTTGGATGGCTGGGACTAGATAAAATCATTGCAGGAGAACCTTGCTTTGGTGTCATGTAAGAATTTCAGACAAACACATAGGAAGATAACAATGATGATAGTAGTGATGATGACTATACTTCTATTAATTAAACTATGATAATGTTGAAATAATATATTAATATTAATATTGATAGTGAGTAATAGTAATAGCAATAGCAATAATAATAGTAATAGTAATGGTAATGGTAATAGTAATAACAACATATAGAGAATACCATGACAATATGTATTATTAGCATGAATAATAGAGATCATTAACATATATTGAGGCCTCCCTTCTACCTTATTTACTGTAAATAAAACAGCATGGCAGAAAACCTCAGACATCTGGGAGAGTGAGAGAGAAATAGATTTTCAGACCCTGAGGTCAGAGGCTTAATTTTTAATGTTGGTATTTGACTTATGGTCCCAGATATATAAAGATTTTCCTTAGTCTTTAATTTCTTTAAAGGGTTGACCTTGCGAGGCTCGGTGTACCTTTATCTGCTGTTGTCCTCAGCGAAAGCCACAAGTGATGCAAATTTGTGATGAAATAGGCAGTATTCTGCAAAAGTGATGAAATAGGCAGTATTCTGCTGTTGTAATAGCACCTAAGTTATTTTTCTGCTGGAGCTGCTCACTGATTTTCTGTACAGTTGTATACAAACAACTGTACAGCAAAGCCCTGCTTGGGCATGGTTTTACTACCATGAGTAAAAAGCCCACACTTAAGCACATGAGGTCCCATCCATCACTCCTCACTGACCATAACACATGCTGACCCTGTCTCAGAATTAATCAGCTCCTATAACAATGCTGAGATACACTATTAATGTTTTTACTGCTTTATTATCTTGAATATGATGATGATGTCAGAAAATAAAGCTATCATCAGCTCCTGTGATACCTTATGAGATAAGGTATTCTCTTTAATTTCTTCAATATAAGGTATATGATTTTATTTTTACTGAAATTTTTAATCTTTGTTGATAAATATCAAATATTGAATTACTGATAAATAATTAATTCATCAATTATTGCTGTCAATGCAATGAAAAAACTAAGTGGCAGAATTAGACATAGGTTTGGCAAGAGTCTCTACTCCTTTATATTAAGGGGATGTGCAAAAAAGTGTTGGATCTTCTGACCAAAGTCGTATAACTTCTAGTCAGCCAGTTTTTGGATATTCAATAAATGCCTGCTCAGATGTGTCTCCATACCATTGTTTTTTTCAGTACTTCATTTTGCTTTTCTTGTCCATTGGCTATGCCTCTGCATACGATTTAAAAGGAAGAAAAAAATTAAAAAGCAGCACAGTTTGGCTTTGATTTTGGTTTCTGTTGTACATGTCTGGCCCTTGCAGGACCTCACAGCTTGCCAGAGGGAGTGTAGAGATGGAGAATCAGGAAAGAACTCTTCATGTCCTGGTGCTCATGCCCAGTGCTCAGGCTCATTATTCATTGCTTGGTAGACCCAGAGGTTTACCCATTCCAGCAATAAATATTTCCATAATCTAATAGATCTCACAGTAAGGTGCATGCTGTAATATTTTAACACATTTTTGTTTCCTTGATTTCATCCCATCATTCCTAATTATACCCCCCATGAACTTCTCACTAAATCTCTTTAATTGCACAATTGTAGATTTTCTTTCAACTCAGCCAAATGATATGTACCTGATTCGGTTCATCAGGCTTTACATTTTCTCCATCATGGAAGAAAATATCCTTCCTTTCACAAGAACTAAGAAAAAAACTCTCCACCCCAGAGGATGGTTCTGTATTAGAGGAGTTCACAGTACATGATTGACATTATCAGGTCAGGTGCATGTGGCATTTACAGAGCATTAAAAACCTTGTTCTCTCACATTTAATGCCTATAATTATATATTATTTAACTTTCTGCAAAATTTTAAGAACAAAATTGCTTGAGATGCCACTTCAGAAATAATTGTATTTGTTCCTCATTGCAAGGAGGATCATTTGCATGTCTTCACATCAAGAATTTTGAACCCATCTTTATAGGCAGGGATCCTAAGGCACAGAAACACAGCGGAACTCATCAGAGATCAAACAAATCATTACTGCTGGTAACAGAAACAACATTGCTTGTATTTCTCTGAAAATATATCATTTTGCTGTCACAATCTTCATTCTCAAAGCTGCACACTCCTGTTGACATTGGAATACATATTCATTTAATATTTCCAGAGATTAGTTAGGAGAAGTTCTTGCATCAGGCATTTTTTTTTTGATACACGAATTTTCAAATATGCATAGATTTATATCTCACTTATGAAACTCTGGGATCATTAGGTGCTTTTGTTAATGTCTAGTGGTCAATTCTATGTCCTAGTGTGAAAAGGACTGCAAGCCCAACTTCAACATGGACTTCTTAATTGAAGTAGTCCTCAAAGAACTGTTGCCTCACTAGATAAACAATTGTCATTATAAACCTAGAAATTCCATGTATCAATACCTAGGATTTTATTAGCAAGAACATAAAAAGTATGATTTTTTTTTCTTTGTAAAGCTAAATAAACCTCACTGCTACTTTCATTCTGGAATGTATTAATTTATAGTTAATTCTCTTATTGTCATTATAAAAAACACATACAAAATACAGACTTTTCTAAAAAGCAGTGTGGATGTTAATTATTTAAAGGTTCCATTTCATAGCTTCAGAAAAAGAAAATAAACAAATTCATTATTATTAATTGACAATATTTTACCAGTGTGTGGGGGTCTTAGTGAACTAAACATTGTACAAGCCACAAAACACAGAATTAAATCTTGGCTCTGATAAAATGAGTACAATAATTTATCAAGTTCACTGAAAATTTCATCCCTGGATGGAGACAGTCCTTCTTCTGAAGAGTATGCAAAATTTAGTCCCCAGTTTTGCACAAACACAGTGTGCATAATTTTTCTCAGGTGATTAGTAAAGCTCCTTTTTTATTCATCCCCAGCACCAGAACAAATTACAAAGATAAAAGCATTGCAGGGACTGAAGTGAAGTTGGATTAGTTGTCTGTGATGCCTTTATCATCTGTGATAACTTTACTCAAGGTTACACAGGTTTTTAAGAGCTAGATTGGGGGTTAATTTAATAGATGATGTAACCAATGGGTGTAATAAACAAATCAGAGGGAAAGGGGAAAGAAGTCTCACTGTAATGTGGATGGGTATTTAAGGGGGACAGATTGGTACTTTATTTATTTGTGAATGATTTATGTTGAAAATAAACTGCATGCATATCAGACCAGAATGAGCTCATGGCATGGCACTCTTTCTTTAGGACATACCTTACCAGCTTCATTTTCTGACTTGTCGTTTTACTGTGAATGCTGCAGGAAGCTCCCACTTCTCTGTGCTCTTATCACCAAGATCACCTTTTCATTTTAACTCATAAAAAAAATCTGCAGAACTGAGTCTCATTTCTGAAGTTTAAAAGGCTTGCACTTTCTTGAATGTGAAGCTTGAATAAGGACAGTGGGCTTCCTGAAAGAGGCATTTCCCAGCACAAAAGGGTCTTTTCTATGTACAGCAGTAGGCAGAAGGGCAGAGTCAGACATGTCAGTCACCAGACACACCAATGTTCTTTCACTGTCTGCCAGCACTGACAGCCCTGCAGGTCACACAGCTTTACTTTGCTCTGTCTGTGGAGATTTTGTTTCTGCAGGAACTGATACAATGGGGGAAGAAAACAAGAGTTTCAGTGCTTGCTTTCCATTATCCAGTATGGGTTTATCCCGCTTATTCTGGCAAGATTCTCAGCTTTAGCCTGTAACTGAAGGCAGAGAACTCTGGATATCTAAAGTCCAAGCTAGCATTCAACTCAGAAAGGGGCTTGGTTATTCTGTTTTATTTAATTGTGTGTACTGCCCGTGTTTCTAGATATTTCTGACATATAAGAATTAGCACGAATAATGAGTAACTTAGAAAGAAACCTCAAAACAACAGCAATATCCTGAAACACATTTGTCTTCAAAGCTCAAGGGGTGATCACTGCTGAAGTTGTATGAGGATTTTCAGCAAGAGTGCAGAGGGGCCTGCAAGTGACTGGAGCTTGTATTGTCCACTGGTACTACTGTCAGCATAAAAATACCTAGATAACTTATCACCCTGGAAGAAAATGCACCCCCTTGGTGCAAACCCATTCCAGTTAAATACAGACTGACAACATCAATTTTTATTTCCCATCCACCCCTCCATTTTCCATCATGAAAGCAAACAAATAACTAAAACACAGGTTTGTGTCATCTAATTTATCCTTGTATTTGTTATTTATTAGTACTGTCCATTTACTTTTTAATGTCTCTGCAGCAATGATGCTGATTTTCACCTCCCTCATCTGGCTATTAAAATAAATCTTCAATAAAAACTGAGGAATCAGGGGAAAGCCTAGGAGGTACTATTGTTTAAAGTTAATCTTTTCTACTTACTCCAGTGTTGAATCATTCATCCATGCTTTGAAATCTGAAATCAGCGAAGGTAGAGCTGGAAAGAGAATAACAGACTGGTGACAAGACCACTCTAAATATCCATTCTTAAGAAATAAGGGGGAGAAAACACACCTAAAACCATATTTTTTTATATGCTTCCTTTTCTGATTATAACAATAGCATAGAAAACTGGCTGTTAAAGCCAGATTGATCGTTGGTTAGATGACATATAGCCTTTATGAGTGGGGGATAGAAACTGATAAATGTTTTTTTTTCCCCTTCACAACCTTTTTCTAAAGCTGCAGAAAATGTGTCATGCATAAAAAGTATGCAATTTTCATGTAATTAGAGGAACAGGAGATGAAAATGAGTTCCATCAGAGCAATCAAGGATGGTAATGTGGCATGGATTTGTCAGTGCCTATTTGTCATGAAAGCAAAACCCAACAAGTGTTCTATATTTTATTTCATTATTATCACTGCTATACCTTAAAAACCACTTTAAAAACATCAACAAAATACAATTTTATAACTCTGGTGTAAAAAAGAAACCAACAACCTTTTATATAAAATAATAGAGACCCCTATTTTGATAAAATTTGTTGGTTTTCATTTCGACATTAGGTTAGCTTTATTCTCTCAAAGACAGAAAAAAAGGTGTGATTTATTCTGATGTTATTTTAGTTTTGCTCTGGTATTATGTATCTGGGTTCACTGTTTCCATTACTGCAAATTCATGCAATGACCTCTGCTGGTCTCAGGACTCCTCCATTCATCCCACTGAGTAATAACTGAGGGATCCAAATTAGGAGTGCAATCATCCCAAATTGCCCTATAATCAGTCACAAAAAGAAGCATACCCAATGTTGCCTGAGAAATGTATTAACTCCTGACCTGTCTTCACTGCTTGTTGAGGAAGGTCAAGCCAGTTGTGTTCTAAACTGTGTGACACAGGTAAACACTGAAAGTTAGACCAGGTGAACCTGAGCCTTTTCAAAACCCTCATCAATGTCACTCTCTATTGTTCATGTTACACTTTCCCTTCTTGTGGACATCAGGTAGCAAGTAGAAATTTAATTGGTATGGTAGTACCCAGACCTCTGTTTTATCGACAGCAATTAAATGACCAAAGGGTTAATGTTAACTTATGCTTGAGTTTACTCGACACATTCACAGAAAAGACAAATTCAGTAGAGTTGAGATCGTAGGTTTGCATAGCAATGGAGAACAACATTTATATTAAAATTATAAAAGCAAGAGGACTATAATTCAGTGTTGGAAATAATAGTTCAGGATGATAGGACCTTGCAGGGTCAGTTCAAAGTCTCACTAGCTTGATGTCCTGTTGATGGCAGTGGTCAAAGAAAAATACCTATGGAAAAAAAAAATAGCAACTAGGCAAATGAGCAATGTTTGTTCCCCTGGTTTAGTCTCTCAGTTTCTAGCAAATCTGTGGTTTAGAGGGTGATGACTTAAACCATGATATACACGGTTAATATGGTTCAATTTATTTCCGAAGGATGCACTAGGCATTTACAATAGTTATTGACAGCTTTAAAAATTGCTGCCCAGGAACTATATCTTCATTTATTTCCTATAAATATTTTATTTTATTAAAGTCTTGTTATGTACTAAAAAATATAGGCATTATATACAGACAGACACACCCCGGTTTGTCACAGGCTACTCTGATTAGAAATGCAGAGCCCTTTAGTTAAAAGTTGCTGATGGTTAATATATTCTTGTTTTCTCCCTTCGGGCTGAAGGTGGGAGACAGTTGCTCTCAAGTTGCATATGTCTCTCCCGAGCCATCCATGATAGGTCTCTTCTCGGTCTTTCAAGCTGGCATATGCCCAGATTTCTTGCTAATGCAGTAGGAATAACAACAACAAGAACTTGAGATGACAGAGAGTAGAAAACTGCTATAAATGGTTGTTTGAGTATTCTGAATTACAGATTTCTCCTGATGGCGCTTGCTGGCGGAATGCATCTCCCTCTCTATGTGACACTGGTGAGACTGCAGCTCAAGTCCTGTGTCCATTTCTGGGACCCTTCTGGCAAGAATGACATTGAGGGTCTGGTGCTTGTCCAGAGAAGGGAGTAGAGGTGGTGAAGGGGCTGGACCACTTCAGCAGCAGAGGGAGCTGGGAAAGGGGCTCATCCTGGAGAAAAGGAGGCTCAGGGGGACATTCTGACTCTGCTCAACTCCCTGACAGGAGAATGCAGCCAGGTGGGACTTGGCCTCTTCTCCCAGATAACCAGTGACAAGACAAGAGGAAAGAGCTTCAAAATGCACCGGAGAAGGTTCAGGTTGGACATCAGGAGGAATTTCTTCATGTAGAGGGTTGTTAAACGTTGGAATGGACTGCCCAGGACTGAGATGGAGTCACCATCCCTGGAAGCATTCAAGAAACTTTTGCATGTGGCATTGAATACTCTGGTTTAGTTGATAATGTGGTGATCAGTCAAAGGCTGGACTCAATGATCTCACAGGTTTTTTTCCAGACTAAATGGTTCTGTGATTCTGTCATCCGCACACACAACAGGGAAGGAATTGCTGAGGTTCACCCAGGAGAGCTGAATGGTGACTGCATGTCTGCAGGTATGGAGTAATTGACAAAGAACAGACTCTACTGCCCTGAACCTCACAAGCCTCTGACGTCAGAAATTCCTCCTGCATTTGGTGTTCCTGTCTGCTGTACACCGGTGGTGGAAGACACAGTGTTTTTCCACTAGAGATTTCATTTCATATATACCTAAGACACAAAGCTAAAATACTTACTAAAGGGAAAACAATATTTTGCTTTGCAGGGCACTTCTTTAAGAAAATAAATTGGGAACTTCAAATGAGCATGTCTGCTGTCCTATGTCCATGTAAAGAACCACGAGATTGTATAATGATTTCCTTCTTCAAAAAGCTAAACAAAGAAATCAGAACCATCCCTTACGGAGGGCTTATTTTTGGCTGGAAAGCATGAGATTATTTTTGGGTACTAAAAATAAGTTCATAGAATTCTAGAATCCTAGAATCCTAGAATGGTTTGCTTTTGAAGGGAGCTTAAAGGTCATCAATTTCTAACCCTCTGCCATGGACAAGGACACTTCCACTGGACCAGGTTTCTTGAAGCCCCATCCCACCTTGAACACTTCCAGGATGGGGCAGCCACAACTTCTGTTTCTGTGGGAAACCTGTGCCCAGGCAGCCTCACCACCCTCAGGAGTTTCTTCCTATATATTTAATCTGAACTTCTTTCTGTTTAAATGCCTTCCCTCTTGCCTTATCACTGTGTGTCCTTGTGAAGCTGAAGAAATCAAAATTCCTAGAGGAACACAACCCAGAGAGGCGGTACTTGTGGTGGTTGCTGTTGTGGGAGGAATAAGTTTGTGATATCTGCCTTTGATTTAAACATATTCTTCAGCCACACCTGGTCATCTCCAGTGGCAAGGGAGAAGAGGAGCCCTAGTCTCACTTCCTTTTCCATTTGAAGCATCTGGAACTGACAGTGCTTGACTCCCTTCCCAAATTCTTTGCTCTAAGTGATCTGTGATTAGAGGAAACAGTTGTCTTCCATATGCCAAGAGCTACAGTAAAAGAGTCTTAATCAGGGGAAAATTGACTTTTCTATTGGGAGCCCACCCATCCACATTCCCATTTCCATCTGTGGAAGCTGGGTCTTAGTGCTACTATGGCTCAGTGCAGGGTGTCTGGAGCATAAATGAACTTGATACCTCCTTAACTTTCAGTCAATATGCATTTTGCATAAATATACACTACTTCAAATGGTCTCAGTAAAATAAAATTACTGACATTTATTACTAATTAGCTAATAATGTCATTATCTAGACTAGTTAAAAAATAATCATGAGAAGTAAAAAAAATATCAGGGGAAGAATTATTCAATTTGGTAAACTTTTTTTTGGAATTGAATAATTATTCTTGCTCAGACAAGATTTGCTGGGAGAAAAAAAGCCCTTCCAGCATTTTTTTCCATTACTTCAGCTCTGCATAAGTTTGGGACAAAATATTAACTATTCAATGACAGAAGGAAATTCTACAGATAAAATGAACAAAGTGTTTTTACTTTATTACTATTATTATTATCATTATCATTATCATTATCATTATCATTATCATTATCATTATTAATTTATTATTTATTATTATTATTATATTTGTTTCCATCTAAGAAAAAATTTTGCAGGCCTACTTAACCCTTGAAGAAAGGTAGGAGCCATGAGAAGATTACATTTCTCCATTTAAAAAAAGGTCCTAAACTGGAGGAAGAAAATGTAACATGGGAAAGATCAGCTCCACTTGATTATTGGGCTGTCAGAAAATGGGAAACCAAACAAATGTAAAACAGTGAATATTCCCACAAATTATCTTCTGGTGGATACTCAGGAAGGATACAAAACAAGAAAATTTGGAGAAGGAATTTTCTATTCACTCTGAAGATGTAAAAAACCCCCATTTTTTAAAATTTATTTTTTGTAACTCTCCAGTTCTATGTAGTGCAAAATCATCTATGAAAATTGGTGAGCTCTCACACTCCACTTGGCCAGATATAGGGATTTGTGTTTCTTTACTGTCCCAGGCACAAGTTATAGCTAATTTCATGTGTTATTAGAAATAGAGGAGTCAAATTGGCTAGCATCTTTTGGAATTATCTCTTAGAACATGGATATCCATGGTTTTCCAGGCAAAAAATTTGTGTGCATGAGAGCATATAGTAAGCATATTACATTCGGGGAGGTGTCTGCACACTTGATCCATGCAGTGTTCCCTAGGCATTTTTGATTTTCAGTGTCAAGGTGCAGCATTTCATATTTATAACATTTCTGGAGTTTTTCAAAATTATGTCCTAGGTAGCTGCTGTGGGATTTCTGGAGTTTGGCATTCAGGCTGAAGGCGCAAAGTGCATCTAAAAGCATCTGATCTGCTGAGACAGTGACACATCTGAAAGTTTGAAGTAAATATAGACTATAACTACAGCTGGAAAGAGAAAAAAATTCCTGTTCTAGCTGTGACTCTGATGGGCTGTGTTTCTGTTTTTCTTCTCTGAAAACCTGGGTCTTTCCTCTCTGCAGAAGTGACAGGACATTAGAAGGGGGCTGGGGGGCAGGAGGAGAGAGAGGGCAATGAAAAAGGCATGTAATTGATCAATAGAAATTTCTTATGGGGAAACAATCAGTGCTTCTGATTCTGGTCTCCAGAACCCTGTTTTTCCTCAGTAGGAAAGGGAGGCAAAGGAAGACTAGAAACTAGACCCTCTGAAAGATAAATATGAAAGTGACAGAACAGAAATATCAAGAAGGATTAAGCCTTTAAGGATTAATCCTTTAATTAAGGATTAAGAGGTAGTCTTCTGGACTACCTCTTGATCCCAAACAGACATGCAGAAATACTTTTTACTGAAATGCTGTTTCTACGTCTCTGATTCCTCTTAATGTGGATCACTGAGCTTCCTAATCACAACATCAGACATTTAGAAGGAAGAAAATTTTGACTCTCTCATGTAATGCGACACAGACCAATGTTGAAGGAAGTTGGGTATGAGTGAAGCAAAGACACACCACAGCTGTAAAATTTCCAGAATCAATACTTGCTGTTTTAGCCTGCCAGGATTCCGTTTGGAAAATGGCTTTGGCGTCTTATTCTTTCTTACTAGGGGAGATAGGGGAATAACAGAATGTGGACACAGTACTGAAGACAAAGATGGCACAGTCTCATTTTCTGCCCTGGCATGATGATAATTTTTATTATTATTATTTTTTCCAGTCATGGCTGTTTTTCAGAAACCATCCCTCCCCATCCACCCCTGCCCCTTCCCACCCACCTTCTGCTTCCCAGAGATGAGCAACTTCACCATCCTTACTGAGTAAATAAATAAATAACTAAATAAATTTCTGCGAGACAGCTTGGAAGAATGTTTGATAATCTGAACCATTATGGAGGTGAAATTTCATTACACAGATGGTGACATCCCAATGTCTATCATCAAAACACAGCAGGTAGAAACAATCAGCTAGGCCCATTCCCCACTATAAAATTACACTTACATTAATGTCACTCTAGATTTCATTATGCAGAAAATGATATTGCACAGGTCTCTGACATGAGGGAGACTGGGAGAGGAGAAAAAAAAAAAGGAGAGATGTGAATCTAAGTGAGAGAATGGGGGGAGGATGGGTGGGCAAGGCAGAGAAGCAGAATGTGAACTAGGAATGATGAGCTCTGCCAACAAAATAAATACACGACATCAAAACTTGTGCTTGTGGCAGTGTCCTGTCTTGGTCATCTCCAACCTCAGCTCCCACTTCAGGTTCTGAATGAGAGAATCTGAGAGATTGATTCCTTATGGGAGTAAGAGAGTTTCACATTTAATTTTTATTCACAGTATAATAGAATCATAGAATAACCTGAGTGGAAGGGATCAACAATGATCATTAAGTCCAACTTCTGGCCCTGCACCCCAATATCCACAACTTATTAATAAGGCCTGATCATCATAGTTCAGTGAACCTAGTAGTACATTTCAAAAAGTCATTTTTGCATGCTGAACATTCTAGGGATACTAGGGGAAATGGTCCATAGGTCTTCCCCTTCCCCTTCCCCTTCCCCTTCCCCTTCCCCTTCCCCTTCCCCTTCCCCTTCCCCTTCCCCTTCCCCTTCCCCTTCCCAAGACTCTTGAATATTGCATTTCTCTTTACTCAGCTGCCACTCCCTAATGTGGTTCAAACATCATGACTTGACTCAATTTACTAGGATCCAATCTTCACACTGGTCACACCTTTGTGATTTTCACCAGAATATTGTTACTTTGGTGCACCTTAGGGGAGATTCTGCAAGGCCACAGCATGAGAAGTTAACAGAGAAACTTAGGAATATGAAATGTTGCTAAGGGAAACTGATGAACATTATCTGATGGGTTTTGACATATGAAAAAAAAATAGTGCAGGATGCCAGAAATTTTATTTTGACTTTAAAATGCCATCAGAAAATATCTGCTTTGAGGGTGGCAGGGCGCTGGGACACTACCCAGAAAACTTATTCTGGATGTATTCAGGAACAGGTTGAGTGAGGTTTTGAGCAACATGGTCCAGTGGAAGGTCTCCCTGACCTCAGCAGAAATGTTGAAACATCATGATCTCTAAGGTCCCTTCCAACCCAAACCATTCCATGATTCTATTTTTTCACTTCTGATTTTAAGGATGTTATAGAAAATATCACTGCTCTATTTCTAAAACCATGTCCTGATACCAGAAAATAAACTCAGAGGACAAGAAATGCACATTTATGTTACCCATCTGTCTTTCAGCATTGTCACAGTTTTTTCACTTAAAAATCCAGGTTAACTTTTAAATCTCTCTGCTCTCTGTGCTAAGTGATGAGACAAAATAGAATTTCCTTATCAGTAGATTTGTATTATGCTTCTATTTTATATTTGACAAAAGACTAAGGTACAGGCTTATACAAAAGTGGGAACCTTAGTATTCAAATTTACTGGGGCTTCTGCTACACTTAAAGGGAAAGTGAGCAGTATTTTGAGAGAAAATCATTCATAGTAAAATAAATATTATCTGGTTTCAGCAAAATAAATTGAATGGGTCTACCTGTAAAACAGACCAAGCTGCTTTTATAACAAACAGGAATCTGACCAATAGGGATTAATTACTGTGTGATGCATCTCAGTATGTTTAGGTGTCTAGTTTAGGATGACTTAAAATACAGCTGAAATTTACTGCTGTAAATTTACAACTGTAAATTTACAACTACAATCGCAGTTGTAAAACTAGATTTGGCCTCAAATGACAAAGTCAGAGCCTACAAAAATTTACTGCCATATTAGACTAAGGATACATTGTAATATATATTATGTTATGTTATGTCATATTGCTATATATTATTATATATTATTATATATATTATATTATATTATACGATATTATATTATATCATATCATATTATATTATATTACATTATATTACATTACATTATATTATATTACATTACATTACATTATATTATACTATATTATATTATATATTATATTATATATATATTATATTATATTATATTATATTACATTACATTCCATTACATTACATTATATTATATTATATTATATTATATTATATTATATTATATTATATTATATTATATTATATTATATTATATTATGTTATATTATATTATATTATGTTATATTATATTATATTATATTATGTTATGTTATGTTATGTTATGTTACATTATATTATGTTATATTATATTGTGTTATATTATATTATATTTATTATTTATTATGAAATTATGAAAGTTTTAATCTCCATTAAATACTGAGAAGTGAGAGATTGTGGTTGCAATTACACAATAAACCTCTAAATATTTGAAATTAGAGGAGGTGGCTCTCATTAAACACTTAAGAAATTTTGATTCTATGGTTCAAAATCCTTAAAACTGATAGAAGTTTTAAAGAAGTACATAAAAATATTCACGTGTCCTTCCTAACATATTTATATACCTTCTGGTTGGAGTAAAGGCTTTAAAAAGCCGTACCCTGACAGAGGTTCTTCCAATGAAATTTTATGCCCAGTTCTGTAAAGTGAAAGATATGAATATTTTAGACAAAAATTTGAAGACTAATTCAAACAGAATAAGAACCCTTATGCTTTAACCATCACTGTGTTACAGCAAGAGTATCCAGAGCACAAATAATGGAATCTTCTTTGCATTTCATTTAACAAATATATTGATTGAAGTCCCCTTTCAAACCTCAGCAGACGGGATGCTTTAGGGGTGATTTTTTCAAAGGAAGTTTGCATGGGGGATTTAACCACCCAACTTCCCTTGATGTTAGCAGGAACTATGTGACTAAACTGATACATAATTTTGAAAAGACACCCCTAAACACCTTATGTTGAATCGTAAGTCTTTGAACTCAGCAGTATCATTGCCTGAATAAGAAGTGGTTGTTCAGATCCAACATATCAGTCAGTTATAATAAACAGTGCTATAAATGGGACAAAGATTGCATTTGTCCAAAGAGAAAGGGAAGGCTGGGGTAACAAAGAACCAGGGGATTTGTCATTAAACCTTTTCTTACTTGTAATTCCATCTTGGGGAACACTTCTGGGAAACAACTTCATAATCTATGATGAGATAGATTCATTAAAATAACTCAAATTTTCTTCAGTCAGCTGACGATAAGATGGTCCCTAATGGATTTTCCTACAGTTAATTTTAAAGCAAGTTTAGCTTATTCCAAGTCATAGGAATAGTTATAGGCAGCAAGAAGTTATAGGCAGCAAGATGACAACCAATCTGAAATTAGGGCCCAGATCTACAACCAAAAGAAGGTTCTGTCTAGACACTGGTCCAAGTTCAGGCGTCATTACTTTCAGAATATTCATTTTCATTCAAACAGTTCACTGCATAATTGTATCTTGATTTTGCTCCTGATTTTTTTTATCAAGTTGATTGGGTTGAGTAAAGATGGAATCACTTCCTATTCTTCTTTAACTTCGTATGCTGTCTCTCTTCTGCTGTTCTCTGCAGGAACTCTGTGTCCCCTCCATCTCCCATGGAGAAGAAATAGAGGTCTCATGGATGGCTTTTATAAATCGTGCTGAGCAGGAACCTACAGCAAAGGTCAAATTCAGTCTGAATTATTTCAGACCATAGCGGTATTCCCTGACTAAACCTTTCTTTGTATTTTATATATTCTTCAAAGGGAAGTGTTTTGAACCATTGAATTTGAGAATTTTTATTTGACTTAGTTTAAGCTCTGATATGAATATATATATATATATATATTTCTTTCTTTCTTTTTTCAGGAGGAAAGTAAAAATCTTCCAACAAAATATATACATTGAAATTTTTAAAAAAACTATAGCACTGCTAAAGGAAATGTTAGACAGACAACATTATTTTGATAGAAATATTTTCCCCCCAAATACCTTGTCATTAGATACGATTAAAGTAATCTTCCTAAAATTAGACAAACAGACAGAGATGTACCATTGTTATCTCCTGCAGCTGTCTGCCTACCAGATTTGTGACATTTTAGGGGTATCTTTTCAAAGCAGCATGCAGAGTTTTAGCTGCATGACTCTCAGAAACATCAACAGAAGCTGATCGATTAAATCCCACACTTGCCTTTGCTTTGAAAAATTTCCCCCTAAGCTTCCTGTCTGTTGGGCTTTGGAAAAGTACTTCACTATTTCCCATGCAGAGAAATGCAGAAAATATTAAATCTGTATTAAAAGATAAATAAAATTAAAACAGAATAAGACTAAAAAATATATACCATAAAATAAAGATAAGGATTTTTATTAGTTCTGTGCTTCCTTGATTGCTGCTCTGGTATTGTGAATGCATTCCAAGCTTTGTTACATCCATCAGGGATGGTACAGATGGACATTTTGCCTGTCCAACCTGACTCAACCGCTTGAAGATTCATCAGAGAGAATCTGTTGGCAATTGCAAATGGATGTAATCCAGAGACGGCAGATTTTGTTTCTCTAGAGGAAAGCAGGACAGTAAAGGGCAGACTAGACTGGCAAAAATATTTACTTTTATATTTCATCACTTCAAATTTATAATGGGACAAAATGCCTTTAAAACTTCACCTTTTTAATAGGATACTAAGAGAGATTTTCAATGCAATACATTTGCTGACAAGACAGACACTTGAGAGTGGGAAGCATTTTGAGTTAAAAAAAAAAGAAAAAAGAAAAGAAGAAGCAATCAGCAGGGTGACATATACTTTATTATTCCTCTTCAAAATCACTTCCTTCCCTTTCTCCCTTTTATATTTCTAGTCTTTCCATGTGCTCTGTCGTTACATTACATCCCTCATTTTAGGCATTTTAATCCCTCCAAAGGGATGCATCCCAGTGGCACAGGCAGTTGTAAGGCACAATTCTCAGCTACACCATGGCTCTTTTACAGTGCTGCGGCAGCGAAAAGCAGCCTTACAGCCCATGGAACTGGCCACTGTGGAATATCCTCCCTGCTATGTACAAAACGGGGTTTCAGAAAGCAAGTAAAGTCAGCATATTGGATATATAATGGCTTCTGTCACATTTTCCAGTGTAAAAGACCCCCCTACCCAGGGTAAGCATGGGGAATGAGGAAAGGGGATCTTGCTTGAAGCCTTATCATGGCCTTGAGAGAAAAATTCCACAAAATTCAATCTGTCTAGCTCTATAGGGTACCTTTTCCTTCTGAATAAGCTGTGGTACAATGAGGAGAATCAGCTGTAGAAGTGTTGGGAACTTGTTGGATAAATGTGGGGAAGTTGTCAGAAATATTTCTGAGACAGTTATAAATACATGGAATTTACTTACTTGACACCTGAGGAATTGTCAAACACAAGTATTCTGTCTTCTCATAATAGGTAGCTGCAGGATATTTTACTTACTTGTAGGTGGAAGTCTTGTTGAATGGCCATTACTGTCTTTTTGCATCTGATAAGGATGTATAAGTTGCCTTCTCCTTTTCTTCTGAGCCCTGTTTGGCCAGTTATTAATAAGACTGGAGTTGGTCAGAACACTTTTCTTCCCATATTTCCTGTGTATACAGCGCAGTTACCACCAAAGATTTCATATCACTGAATGATGGTATGTGCCCACGGCTGACCCGCATGGAATGGAAACAATCCCTGCTCTGCCAAGTCATCTTGTGGGTACAGAGAGTCTGATGTCAAGGTCCTTTCTTGGAGGCTTTTATCAAGCCAGGAAATCTGGGAATGCTTTTGCATGGGTGTCTGGTGGAGAAGACATAGGATAACTTACAGAATTAGTAGGTCCCCATCCTTTTGTGTCAAGAAATAATGCTGCTCCACTTTTCCTATTTATACATGCCACTAAGTTGAGCTTTTCATCTACATATTCCCCAAAATTCCCTCAAAAGCAGCAATGTCAAGATAAATTTTAAAAATCATCTCCTCTGTTCTTCATTTTAAAAATCATCTCCTCTGTTCTTCATCCAACATGGGTAGTGTGGGCACTCTTATGAAATTCACTCCAAGTTTCTTTCTCACTCCCCTTAGGGGAGGTTGTCAGCAATCCTTTGTAGAGAGGAGAGGGATGAAGCCATGAAGAAAATGCAGAATCAGAACAACCTTTCTGCCCTCTCTGCTCCCCACTGATGTCCTTGTTCAGGTGGTGAGTTAACCTTCAGCTACACCTCTCCATTTGTGCGTAGGAGACAATCCTTGTGCAAATGGCCACAGCCACATACAGGGTGCTATTGAGCATTGGAGTGCTCAATAGAAGGCACATTTCACTGCATATTGTCAATAGTTTCTGTGTACATAACTTTCTCCTCTCAAAAAAAAAAACAACATCCCACAAAAAACAAACAAACAAACAAACATAAAATCAAAAAACCCCACAACCTACGAAAAACCCTCAACAAACAAAAAAACCCCACCAACCAACCAAAAAAAAGAAAAAAAAAGCCAAAAAAACCCCCAAAACCACAAACAAACAAACAAAACCCTGCAAAAATACCAAAAAACCCATCCTGAAAACATAACTAGTGGATTTCTAAGCCATGAAACAGAGGAACTTCAGGCTTGTCTGGCTCAGTGCTCAGCACCAGCCACAAGACATTACACATCCTCAAGGCCTATCAATTTCAATTCAGTTGAAAGGTCCCAGTTCCCATTATTCTCTTCCTGTTAGTAAATAGATTCCTGCTACTTCTAGTAAGTTTTGGATCTGTATTCCATAACTACAGAAAGCAAAATGTAGAAACATAAAAGTAACTCTAGGTACCTTTGTTCCTGCTTAATTCTCAGCCCTGACCATTCCTAAGGGAAAGTAAAGCAGCCTTAGGGCGAGTAAAAATTATATTCTACATGCAAATATTGCATATTATTTAAACACTGCTTTGTAAAACTGGGTATTTTTTATGTTTTCAGCATTGCTATATGTTCAGGAAATTAGAGAAGAAATAATATAGATAATTTGCAGTTCCTAAGAATTTACCACCTCACTTTCCTATTTCTCTTATACCCTCTGAGAGTACCTTTAGTAATCTGTTTTCAGCTCTGTTTACTGTAGAATACTATTTAAATTAAACTGGAAAAGTAATATTGCAAACATTAGTTGGTTCTACAGTGAATGCCCAGTACATGTTTTAATTAGAGCTTTAGAGTTCCTTTGGAAATAAAATTCGCTGCAAATGTAAGCTTTAATATATAAAATACATGTACATGTATGTAAATGTGTATGTGTGCCTACCCCTACGGTTAATATTATTTTTTATTATTTTATTATTTCACTTTTTTACTGTCTGTGGCTATTTATTCCATTGCTTTATATTTTCCCTACTCTGTCCTCCAGAAGAAAAAATAAAATAGTCTTGACACTTACTAGCAGAAAACCTAACAGCTTTGAAATCTATTTTCTTCTCTTTTTAATCCTGCTTTAATCCTTTAGAGCTATAAACCAAGGAAAATGCCTATTTTCTACTGTATATATTTACAGCTTCTATTCTAAATAATTTTAGTGCTTTAGGATTTGCAATCACCATGATTTCCTATATGCAGAAAAAAAAAGAATATCAAACTTTTAAGCTCCACAGGGAACAATTCAGGATTCTTTAACGTAGGATGCATATAACAGCAATCAGAGCTGTTCTTCTCTACTCCAGCTCTTTGGCTTCTCTCTGCTATTGTCTGGCATATCCTTACCTTCAATTCCAAGGCAGTTACATTTAATAACTAAATTCACTGAGCCAATTATTAAATTCACCACCATGATCTCCAACACATGCAAACGATGGACAAAGCTTAAAACCATTTCCCAAAGATGATAATTCTCTAATTTACGTGCATGTAAGAATTTGCCTTACACTATCTATAACTGTGATATAAAGAAAATTGTTAATAGAATATAAACAAAGAGTGACCATAAGCTCACGAACCATTTTCATCCTATCAGAGATACAACTGTTCATGCCCCTATCTTTCTATTTGCCTCTTTTGTGTATTAAGTAAAATGTACACAAGGAGAATAGGAAAGAGAGATGAAAAGACTCATTAAGCCATCATATTTTTGTGTGATTACAGCATTGTTCTTTACATGTTCCCATTCTTCCTAAGAGAGCAAAAAGAGAAAGGAGAAAATTTCCTGATGGAAAATTTCATAGTGTGTATGTTGAATATGTGGGATATTTCACGTCTGGTTTACCTAATCAAAAAGTGACTATATTCACGAAACATCTTGAAAGTCAATCCACTAATCCATCAGTCTAAAACTACAGAAGTATCCTCTTAGTACCTCTCAGTGAACTCAAAAGAAGCGGAGTGCCTACACAGCGCTCAAAAAAGTCCTTAAAAGAAGAAAGCCTGCAATTGACTATATTGGTTCTAAATTGAGTTCGTCACTCATATGTAGTTATAGATTTCATGACCCTGGAAGCTTCTCTTTTTGGAATTAAATTCCTGAATCCTTCTATTCCCAAAGTTTTCTGCTTATCTGATGCAGCCCTTCCTGGAGCACTCCTTTGGAATAAGGAGTTGTCCTTGATGTTTAACTGACATGTTTGGGCTAGTCAGCTTTTATCTTCTGGATAGCTGTTTTCCAGTATTTTCAGATTGCCAATCATATAAAGTTTTGCACTGGAAGATTGAACACTTACTCAGATTTTTGAGGCCTATTGACAGAAGACTTCTTTTTAGCTGTCTGTCATGGACTGATGAGAGCAGCTTCCTCAGGGCTAAATAAATGAAGATACTTCAATTTCCTTCTCCAACAAAATATGTTTATACACTCTTGGCCATCATAGGCACTCACTTCTGTGCCTTCTATCACTTAAAGTAAAACTTATTTTGTTCTAATTTTCTATCTGACTCTGAAATAAGGTTGATGATGACTAATCCATGCAGAAAAATATCCTTGCTGCTTCTACTTGACAGTGGATAATGTTCAAAGATAAGCACCACATGGCTATTGAAATGACACCACTAATCTATAAAATGTTGATCTATAAGATAGACATTATCTCTCAGTTGATAGAAGGTTGAAGAAAACAAAAATCTGTGACTGAATATTGCTATTCTCAGAATTGTAATGGAACCTCTTAAGAACACAAAGAGGAAACCTTCCTTTTCTAAAAGGAAACCTAAAAAACTGTAAGAGAAATCAAGGTAATTGACTTTATCAGAGCATATTTTTTTTCTATCAGATAGTCATATTTTGTTTTTTGTGTGAGCTAAATTCTTCAGCTTTAGAAAAATAAAAATGACTGAGTGAAGTAAAGCCAATAAATACCTAAGTGGATGCTCTGATAGCTAATGCAGGATGTGTTTGGTCAGGATGCAGATTTGTATCAAATTTTCTATGCATAAAAGAATTCTCTTGTCTTTAAACAGCCATAAATTTTCATGGTTTTGGGTAAAAATTAATATCACTTTATTCTTCACATTTCTCTTAGATTTGGGTGCAAAACACAGAAAGAGATATATGTAAGTGTACAGACATACATCAAAAGGTGATATATACTCCCTGTTCTCAGGAAGCTATGCTAAAAATGTACTGACTTTGAACAAATGAGAATAAAGTAGGTCTGACTTTTAAAAAATACCACAAAAATAGCGTTTCAATTTTCCAACCAATTCTAAACCCCACAAGACATAGAAATTTAAAATCGTAATGCCCTGAACTGAACATAGAATATCATCTGAAAAACTTTATTTTAGGGTTCATAACACACCAGTTCATTATGGCTTTTTTCTTTCAGCACATCACGGGTTGTCATGGGTTATGGCTGGTAAGAGGAAAACACAAAACATGATGAGAAAATGTAGTGAGAGGGGTATTAGCAAATTGGCATTAAATCCTTGAAAACCCAAAAGAAAGCTTATCCTTTTGGCCACCCTAGCATCATGAACAAAGTTACAGTGATATTTGGGGACCAGGTTTCAGCTGCCATCAATTGGCATAGCTGCAACAATGGTGCTAGCCTAGATGGATCTTTGTTGATTTCCATCTGTAAGGGATTTGGTTTTAATCTTCTGGTGCTTGCTACCATTATAGTGTTCTCCAACTGATGCAAAATAAAAGGCTTACTCTTTTCTTTTGAGTAACCAAGAATGATTTGTGAAGTGTAAAATCTATGTGAAGTAAATAAATAAATTAAATAAATAACACCACAGAGAGAGAGGATCTGTCTTCAGTGATTTTCTTAAACTCTCCTTTATATGTGGGAATCATAAAACTGAGTTAGGATAACTGATTAAAATGTGAATATTTCTAAAATTTCCTTTCCATAACGCTGTTTTTTTGTTGTTGGTGTGTTTTTTTTTTTTTTTTTTTTGTTTGTTTTGTTTTTTGTTTTTTGTTTTTGTTTTTTGTTTGGTTTGGTTTTTTTTAGTTATGCTTCTATTAATGTAGCACTTCACAGCTCAGAAAGTCTGATGCTTTATTTTCTAAACAGCTACTTGTGTGTTACCCTTTGGATATATTTATTTATTTTATTATAAATCCTCTATTTGCTTCTAGTCTTTATTTCTTTTTCTTTTTATTTACCAGTAGGGAGACTTAGATAGGCTCAGTTTTCTTAATCCTCTTTATAAATTAAAAAAAAAAACCAATTAAGTCTGCACAAAGTCTTGTTTTTCTGATGTAAAAGAAAATCAGGCTTCCTGCAACATAATAATGCTTTGCACTTCTATAGACCCTTTTATCTGAGGTTCTCAACTAGCTGTAAAACATGCATTCATTAATTAAGCCTTGAAAGAGCCAAGAGACAAAACATTATGCCTAGGCTGCAGATAGGTAAACTCAGAAGCAGAAATTCCCTGTTTTGATGGAAGAAACCCAGATTTGAGAAGTGGGACTCAGAAATCCTAATTTCTACATGATATCTTTTAGTTCCACATGAAGTCCAGTCCAGTGCCAACTGCTTTAATATGCACAATTCTAGACCTAACCATTAGAAAATCCTTTTAATATATTGTAATCAGAATTTTCCTAAATCACAGCTCATTTTTCCATGAAAAGATGTCATGCAGGTTCTCTGTAGGTATAAACTGCTGTAATTTGACTTTACCCTTCCAAGATCTGGCAGTGTCCTAAGTAAAATGAGTCTGTCCTTAAGTCCACATATATGACAGACACATACATTGAATTGCTTTGTGTCTTCCAGCTATTCTGACAGAAGAACACAAACAAAACTATATTGGCCATCTAAGAATAATGTTAGAGAGCAAAGTGAATTACATGTTCTAATATTTGGGCATAATTCTGTACCAATAAGAGAGGGAGAAATGAGGAAATTTAAGTTTTATTTGTCCTTATTTAGAGAATAAGAAAGAGAGGAAAACAAAAAAACACCCAAACTGACAGTACAAAGAAACCAATCAAACAAAAAAAAAATTAGTTTTTAAATTAAACTAAGAGCAAAATTCATCAGGCAGATGCTTTCAACATCATGCTATAGAGAGTTCAAGGGAATGCAGCTTCATAATACAGCTGATCTGAAGGAATACACTTTCAAGAAGTTATTAAGAAAACAAGGTGATTTGTTTCATATCCAGCTTCTTTATATTCATTCCAAATTATTATTGCAGTAGGATTAAAAAGAATATTTAGACAGTTTCTTAAATTTAATGACTGATTGAAGTCCATAGCCCGTAGGAGATTAAAAATCAGGTTTCAAATTCAGATCCGATTTCACTACAGTTTTGAAATGTTTCAATTAATTGGTAACAGGATTTACTTCATTAACTGTATATTTCCAAAAGTTAGACATTGGAGTTATTCAGGCTCAACCTCTTCAGAATGCAGTAGAGAAACAGGTTCTTCAAGGAACAACTGTACCTGAACAGTGCTTTCATCTGAAAGTGCCTGTTTCTTGCTCCTGAGTATGAAAGAAGCCTTGGTGGGTAAACTGAGTCATATACAGCAAAATTAAAAACATTTTCAGGGAGATATAAACCTCGGCCTCAACTGGCTTCTATAATAGACATTCATGTACACTCATAACAAACAGACTTTGCTGGTGGAATGAAACTTCCACCATCCCACAGACGTGCTGAGAATAATTCATTTCTATGCAGAGGCTCTTAATTGAATCATCTCATCCAAAATGAGGAACCGATTAACAATCTAGAAGACAAATGGCACCACAAAAAGATAAAGCTCATGATAGTTAGGAAGAAGGAAGAGAAAATAAAAGAATTCATAAATAAGGCTTCAGAAAGAAATATTTCAATAAATTCAGAGAATTAGACAACAATACATTTGAAAGAAAAGTGATAGAGAAGCTTATATCTTTCAATAAACAATAGAAGAATAAGAAGTTATTCTAATATGAAGGAAGAAAAAAACTGTAGTAAGAAATAAGATTTTCTACATCAATATGTCTTTACTGATTTTAAATACAGAGAGGAAAAAAATGGAATAGAGAAGAAATTTCAGAGCCAGCTTAGGCTGATCTCTATTTATGCTATTGATGAAAATATGACAAATGTCACCTCATTCTTTGCAACGTCACTTGTGCTTTCCACATGAAGCCTTTTGAGCATATCCAAACCAGCCCCTGAGAGTGATGCCTTGAGAGGCCGAATCTGGAACAGAGACTAGGCAGAGCTAAGAGAACAAACTAGGTATTTATTAAAAGACCTCAGTGAATACGCCGGGGGCAGTACAAGAGCCCAGCCAGGGATGGACCCAAGATAGTAAAAAAATGGATGACCAGTCATGAGGTTTCACACTTTTAAAAGCTTTGGTCCATTTGCATATTGGAGTTAATTGTGCAATTATAGCTTTAGGTTATGAAGTCCCATTCTTCTTCTTTGGTCCCCTCAGTTCTTCTTTATTTATACTTTTGTACCTCAACCTTTTGGACAGGTTCCTTTCCTGTCCTTGGAAAAGGATTGTTTTTTATACCTACCTTGTGAAGAGAGCTTACTGACATATAATATGAAGCTCAAAGCTATGCACCTAACCGGCACAGGATGTGAGAAATAGGAAATGTAAAAGAAGGCATCAAGAAAAACTGATTACTCTTCCCTCAGATCAACAGGCTGATCTGGTTCAACTGCAATGGTCGCGACTTGGCATGTGTTGACCACTCTAAAAAGCCTGTAAAGATAATAGCATCAGATTACAAAGGAAGACTGAAAAAGGAACAAATTTGCACAAAAAGCAAACACACCACAGAAGTTCACAAAATATGATAATACTAAAAAAAAAATAAGGTCAAAAAATGACCATACTTAACTTGTCACACAACAATTTTTCAATTAAACCTTATTAAGACTTTTAAAAAAAATTTTAAACTAATTTATTATTGGAGGAAATTGCCTTTAGGCAACTAACAAAATTTAAGTTGTGGGATGGTGGACAGGACGACTAAAGTAGTGAAAGTTATAGGGCACTATTTACATTAATATACCACTTTTTAAAACTAATTCACTTAAAAATTCACAAAGATTAATTACCCTAATATGCCATTTAAACAAGTGTCATATATGTATACCAGAATGTATTCTGCTTTGATGTTGGTTGAATACCGCATCAGCACCCATGAAGAGTTTTGAACTAGTCTCAGTAATTTTCCCAGAAACTCTGAAATGAGTTACCAGAAAAATGGAAGAAATCAAATATTGCCTCTGTGTTTAAAAAAACAAAAGGGAGATACATGAAAACCAAGTCATGTATATGTATGACATGAAAGAATCATTTGCTTGTACAATAAATACATGTTTTCTCAATAAATTAAGAGTATATAAACATATAACTCTTTATCCATATTTTATAGCCTAGATAAACTGATTATCTAATTGTTCTAATAGTCTACTAATATTTCATTCAATGTTTTAATTCTCAGCTATTTAGCAATTAATGCAGCAAAGAAGTGGGCCTTTGTTTCAGTGATGTTAAATATCTGTGTGTGTTTGTGTGTATACATCTCACAACAGGAGAGAATTCATATAGCTTGTGGATAAGTGAATCCCTACTTTGTCAGTATTTGACAGGTGCTTGGCACTTTTCAATTTAAAAACTTCTTCTTCGTGAATTTTTAAACAAATTAGTTGAAACAAGTGGCATATAAATAAAAAATTATTATTTTACAATCTCTTGGTGTACTTGTCAAGTTTATTCTCAGTTTTGAGGCACCTTCAAACAATGCAGAGAAACAGAAGCCCCTATGAAAACCTCCCAGAGAAGGAACAAATCCTATACTCAGAAGCAGGTTAGACCCAACAGTATCATGCTTTGGTAAAGGCTTTTTAGTAATTCTACTTAGCAGACTGGCAGAACATTCTCTTATCATCCCCACATTTTTCTCAAGGCTCTAAATTTCATTTCTGGATAGCACCATGACATAGTTTTCACTTGTATAATCTTCCAGTGATGCAGATCTACTCACTGCACTGTACCACACTGGTTAGGGTAGGTGTCATGTAAAGAAGTGAGGACAAAAGGACCATTATTTTTCCTCTCTGCTCAGGAGAAAAGCCAGGCCCCAGCAGAGAACAACACTTCCCTGTCTCCTGGAAAATCAATAGCAGTCTTAGAAATGGAGGCTGCACAACAGTTGTGTCTCAGTCCAAAGTCTAAAGGAAAATAAAACAATAACCAACTCTACTTTTTCTCCTTGGCATTTTTCTTTGACACAAAGAAATTACTCCCATTTATTGTAACTCTGTTGCTGACCTTGGAGTTGAACCCAGCTCCTACACAAAACCCCCTGAATCTTCCCCTTTTATGTATTTTTGGCCTACACCTCTAATTCATGCCTTGACACTGATTATTCTTT
Organism: Passer domesticus; assembly: GCF_036417665.1. NCBI lineage: Eukaryota > Metazoa > Chordata > Aves > Passeriformes > Passeridae > Passer > Passer domesticus. The sequence goes on along the minus strand of NC_087512.1, from coordinate 5,646,797 downwards.
ACTGATGTGTTGACTTTCCTTTTCTGATTTGTTTGGATTTCAGCTGTAAGTTATACCTCAACCATGGCTTTTGCAGGCAGTAAATTTGACCTGTTGTTCTGATTCTGACACATTTGGGCAATAAAGGGTTGTAGGAAGAGTGTTTTAAATTTCAGTACCTATTCTACCAATACCCCTAGGTGTTGGATGCAAAGGGAGCAACTACCTCTGTTTTATTTACTTTTTTGCACTTTGAGACAAAAAAAATCCCTAGTAAATTAGTGGCTGGGATGGCTACTTTGTGCATTTCCTCTCCCAATGCTCTCTTGCCTCCCTCCTTCATAATTTACTGTTTCTTTTACCTTTTTTCCCCCTGCAATCTGTTGTTTTCTTTTACTTTTAGAGATAACTATGGTAAATAAATACAGATTTAATCTTTAAATCCACTATCCAGAGAAAATGCACAGTCCAGGTGAATGGGGGAAAGGTAGACAAGAAAGGGAGTGGGAAATATAAAGAAAAGAAAAATCAGTCTGCTGATCAAATCTTTCATTTCCAAACAGAAATAATTACAGTGATGGTCAGTGGGGAGATTTGGGCAATTTATAGTTGTGGAGCAGCAAGTTTCTATCAACAATACTTGATATTCAGGGCAAGCCGCAGAACTACAAGTCCTGAAGCGTTGCCTATAATCTTTATTTCATTTTTAGATGTTATGCTGTAATAAAATGTAAAAAGGGAATACATAAAAAGTTATAGAGGTGGGAAAAAACATGGTTTGAAGTTGTATGGCATTTCTTGACAGGGCATGTTCCTAAGGATATGCAGAGAATAACAAATGCTATTTGAAATAAGTACAATAGAGATCTGAAACTAGATTGAAAACCCAAGTCAATTTTCCTGAGTGTCATTTGATTAGCTTTCTTATATAGAACTGAAGCTTAAACAATGCTGGGGATTCAGTGTGGAGAGGTGCTTGGGAACACAGTGAGAAATGGGTTACTCCTACCAATTTCATTTCTGTAGCTTTACAACATTATCATTGCACATTGTTTCAGTGTTTTTGCAATAATCCATAAATGAAGCAATGTCAGAGGGAATTTGATTGATAGCTGGGAAAACAGAAAAACTGTGAAAGTTATTTCTTTGCTCTTTCTCTGTCTGTCACTGCCTTCTGGGCAAGAGATGTTACCAATAGCTGTATAAAATATCTGCAGTCTATTGCCTGGCTGTCTGTATGGGAAAACACTAATGAGTTTGTGGATATTGCTTTGGACAACAAAAGGTGACAAATATGCATGCAACATATTTGACCTGTGGATTGGTTTGAGTGATTTATGTTGGTGGTACTTTTTTTTTTCTTTTCCCCCAGCAGATTCTGCTTGCTTTTTATCTCTGAATTTAGCAAAAGGTGTCTTGCTCTCTTGCAACAAAATTAACCTTGAACTTGGTTTTCACCTTTGGAGAATTCTAGGTTGAGGATGAGTGCACAGATAGCATTTTGATTTACATCTGAATTAAAGAGGTTCTTCAGAACTCAGAACTGAACCTTGTATGTTTATAGAAACATGTAGAGCCCTTCCAAAAGGAAGGAGATATGCAGAAAATTCATATTGATACTGAACAGCTGATTGTTGTTTCTTCCATATACTTTCTCAATTTTTTTCTTATTGTTTTATTGCACAAATCATCAAACTGTTCTTCAAATTTAGGTTACGTTAAAAAGACAAGTTGCCAGGTTCCCTTTTTTCATTTTTCTTTTTTTTTTCTCTATCTCTTTTCTTTATTTCCTTTCTCTTTCTTTAATTTTCCAGCAAGGATGTACTCTCAGAGCTTGTTTTATAAGTGAGAATGAACACCCAGACACTCAGTGGAGATAGCAATGGTTCTAAGGGGCCGGGGTGATTCCAGCTGTCCCTTAGGAGCACTGCACTTTGAATCATGGACAGGTGGTGTTTGAAGCTACACTATTCCTCATAGCTTTAGGAAAAAAATACTATTTTAAGAGCTGTTTTATATTGCTAACATTATTTCCCTCTATTTTTCACCCTCTCAGAACTCTGTCAGCCTCTCTGTCTGTCTATATAACCTTGTTGTAATGGAGTGAAAACCAGCCTCTGTTTGAAGGGTGTTTGAATTCCCATACAGTTTCCAAAATGCATACTCTGGAAGCAGTGCAATGTCCTTAAATTGTGATCATGAGAAATGACACAAAATGCATAAGTTGTAATTGTTCCTTTTTGCATTGATCCACTTGTGTTCTACCGCTTGTATGTACCACGGCCTCCTCTAACGTGTGTTAACAAAAATTGCAATTCATGGTGTGTGTTATGGCACATATTGTGTTTAAGTACTCAGTGATGACAGACTTGGTGGGTTTCCACTGCAAATATTGCCCATGGGGAAAAGTTGCTTCTGAGGCTGTAGTAAGTAGTCTCAAAATACTATTTGCTTTCCTTTTCTTCAGGATTTACTGCATTTTATCATGTATTATATATTTTATTCAAAGAAGTCTTTCCAGGGATAAGGACTTCAGTACATAACAACAGCTCCCTTGAGTGGGAGATTTCAGGGCGACCTGCCAGCTCTTCTTGCTGCAGATGTCAGGCCATCTGGCTGCCATCTCTGGGGCAGGACACATCAAGGGAGTTGGCTGGCGCATCTCCCCAGCAGGAATTACTTGGTAGGGGTAAAGAGGGGAGGGGAGAGTGTGAGGATGTGTGGAAAAAATATAGCAGACTACTGTCATGGGAAGCTTGGGAGTGCACCTGGTTTTATGTATACATTTATATAAATAGATAGAAAGATGGGTGTACTGAGAGACATTACATCCAGCAAAGATTATTCAGGGTTAAAAATTAGCTAGGGTAACTAGGATAAGAAAGACATCTAATTCTTGGTATTCAATATTTATATTTTTTTGATTCCATCCTTTTGGTTTATTTTCTTCTTTTTTTTATGACAATGCAGATAACATGTGCAAGAAGGGTGTGTGTATTCTGGTGGGTTTTTATGGGTGTGTGTAACACTGAGTAAGTTTGAATGGACAGCCATCTGTTGTCAAAAAACAGGTACAAATCTTTCTCTGACCTGGAATAGTGGATAATAATTAACTTAGATTATCTGAGTTAACCACACAAAGAGTTGTGTTCAATTGCTCATTGTCCACATGGAGAGCAGTGATGAGTGGTGCCCCTCAGGGGTCAGTGCAGGGGTCTGACACTGTTCTATATCTTTTCTGGTGACAGGGACACTGGGATTGAGGGCTCCTCAGCAAGAACACCGATCTCTGTGGTGTTTCAACACACTTGGAGAGAAGGGATGGATCCAGAGGGACCTTTAAAACAGGTCTTGGCTAGAGAGGGGAGACCTCTGTGATGTAAAAATCACAGAGATCAATACAGTAAAGTGCAAAGATCTACACCTGGATTGCAGCAATCTCAGACACACCTTTAGGTCAGGTGAAGTGATTCAGAGCAGCCCTGCAGGGATAAACTTGGGGGGGATGAAAAACATCTTGAGACAGAAGTGAGCACTTGCAGCCCAGAAAGCCAGGAGTATCCTGGGCTGCGTCCAAAGGAACATGGGCATCATGTAAGGGAGGTGATTCTCCCCATGTACTCTGCTCTTGTGAGACCTCATCTGAAGAACTGACAGCAGTTCTGTTGCTCTCAAAATATGGGTGTGGAACAGCTGGAGCAAGTGCAGAAAAGGCCACAAAGTTGATAGAAGGACTGGAGCATGTGCCCTATGAAGACGGGCTGAGAAAGTTGGGACTTTCCATCCTGGAGAAAACGTTGAGTGGAAAATTCATAGGAACCTTCCACTGTCTGAAGGGCTATGGGGAAGCCAAACAAGGACTCTGCATCTGCATGTGGACAGGACAAGGGGGAATGTGTACCAAGTGAAAGAGGGGAAATTTAGGTTAGATATTAGGAACAAAGTATTTCCTCTGGAGGTGATGGGACACTGGAACAGATTGCCCAGGGAGGCAGTGGATGTGCCAGCCCTGCAGTTGTTCAAAGCCTGATTGGAGAAGGCCTTGAGCAACCTGGTCTAGTAGGAGGTGTCCCTGCCCATGGCACGGGACTTGGGAGTAGATGATATTTTAATCTCCCTTCCCAGTCTTTACATTGTATGGTTACAATCTTTTACCAGATAGCTGTAGCTTGAAACAAGGGAATGGTACAACCTCAGGAATCAGAACTTTCTAGTATTTTTCTACAAGGATGAAACGTTCAATGCTGCTAAAAAGACCTGGCAACCAAGGAGAGCGGTGAAAACATAATTTTATAAATGAAATGGCCACCAAAAATTGAATCTTTGATACTTGGAAGCTGACCAGAGTTTGCTGAAAGAACCTACAAAAGCCCTACCAAACAAAAACACCCAACATCAACAACAAAAAAAAAAGCCCTCTGTTTAGGAAGCAACAGGAATGTGACTTTAGTGGATAATTTCTCAGAAGACCCTAGCAAACTTCAAGCAGTGGTAAAATGTTGAAGTTTCTGAGTAATGGCCTATTAATCCTAGGTCAGAGCAGTCAGGTCTAGAACAGGGAAAACATGCATAGCACACATCTCTAGAGTGAAAAAGGGTCAAATCAGTAACTCTAAATTAAGATTTAAGTCTTCTACTCAAAGGCTGAAGTCTCAGTCTTGGTACTGGGTACACACATTCCACGTTAAGTAATTCTTCTGCAAGAAAATAGGTAAGAGGAGGATGGAAGATCTGCCTTTGTCAACTGTGTATTCAGAAATTAGCTACATTAAGCTGATCTTTCAATATAAATTTTATCGGAAGTGCTTAATTTTTCAGAGGTGGAAATGAGAATGCTACCACAAAGACACAAACTCAGAGTGTTCTTTGAGAACTGATACAGGCTGATGAACTTTGGCACAGTCCCTTTGGTGATCAAGACAGGCTCATGACGTTTTCTCTTCTGCCTCTGTCTGTCTTCCCTGTCAGCACGGGGAAGGAACCAATATCCCATCTCCCTCAGAGCCATCCTTACACTTAGGTAGGCAACGAGATCAAAAAGATTAAGATCAGAATGTGACATAAGGGTTTTTTGGTTTTTTTGGTTGGTTTGGTTTTTTTTTTTTTTTTTTTTTTTTTTTTGTTGTTGTTGTTGTTGTTGTTGTTGTTTTTTTGTTTTTGTTTTTCCCCATGGAGATCTCTCCTGCATGGAATAATCAAAGAATACAGGAACAGAGTCCTGAAAGGGATCCCTGCAGTCACTACCTTTTTATCGAGGTCAGTCCTTTGTTCTCACTGACAGCTGTGTAATTTCAGGCAAATTTTCTTCTCACCTGTATCTTTTATGTAAACTTCTTAACAAGGTTATTCAATCAAAGGATGTGATAAGATTTCATGCATCATGTGCTGGTCCAGAAGAGGGAAAACAATATGTTCAGATGCTGAATAAGTAATGGACATGGCATCTAAATATAAAGAATGAAAAATGGGAAATTAAAAAACCTTGCACTTTTTGTTAATAGAAATTAGAATAATTTATGCTTCAGGTATCCACCACCTGAGTGTTTTTTTGTTTGTTTGTTTGTTTGTTTCCTTTAAATGTTGCTCATACGCAATCAATCAAGTAAGGTTTGGGGCAGGTTTTTTCCCTTATTTAATTTTTTAATGCCGTTGAAAATCCTCCTGGTTTTTGTCTTCAATTCACACCTCTTCCTTGCTCTTCTTTCTTCTATTTATCTCTCTTTAAAAAATGCTGCCCTTGTTTAAAATACAAAAAAAAACAACAAAATGATAGCTAGAATTAGTCAAGTGTGCTTTAAGACCATGAGGCACTATCAGCAAATGCAATCTGTCCTCTATAGACCTAATATCCGTGGAGATGAAACAAAATGTTGTTTACTGAATCAACACTAACCACAGCATGGCCTGCATGGGGGAACCAGGCACACATTATTGCAGAGGCTAAAGAGTGTAAAACCACTGATCCTGCAGTTACAGGGTCATAAAATCCTGCTTTCTATGTGAAAAGCATTTAATAGTGGGCATTTTTAATACCTCCTCTCTGGGAGACACAAAATACCAGGGACCTTGAATAATTACTCGGTATAAAATATTGGGAGTAAACTTCTGTCAACAAAGCAGATGGTCCTCCCCCTTCCTCCGACACCCCCTGAATCCTCCAGCCTTGAACACACAAAGTGTGTTCTGACAATTTGACAGTTGATAAGAAAAAGACATTTACCATTAACTCTAAATAGGAACAAGGAGCGCAAAATGAGAATACGGCCCTTTGATGAACATAAGTGTGAGTTCCAGTCAGCTGATCCTGGTTGTGCTTTGTGAAACGGGACTGTTTTGTCTGTCCCTGTGTGTGCTATTTTTTGATGGCAATAAAAAGAGCTTAACTGAATAACATTTCAAATGGGCTGCAAGCTGCAGTTTTATTTCAGGTTGTGGTTGCTTTCAGCGCTGGGCAAAGGCATAAACCCTGTGCAGTCTTCACATCTTATATGTTGAGTTTGTACAGCACTTTCTGGATTTGTGTGTGGTACAGAAAATGGTTATCATTTGCCTTTACTGTAATGAATCACTTGTGGGTGGAGATCTTGGACAAAAGGAAAGGATTCTTCTTTCAGCACTTATAGACTGCAAAATTAATTTAGATTAACTGATGGCAGGTTGAATTTATGATGCTGACCATGAGAGATATAAATTCTACATTGTCTCTACTGTCTCAGAAAATATAAAAAAAAAAATTTAAAATAAATTCTTCTTGTGGATTTACTAAAATAATTTTAAATGTAAAAAGAACATTCTCACTTTTGATAGACTTGGCTGCACTGGTGCAAATGCAAATAATAAGTGAATATCTGTTGAATATCAGTGAATATCAACCTCAGCTCAAGAGAGATATGAGGCAGTTATAATCACCTACAATATTAAACTAATATTCCAGAGGTGAGTTGAAAATTCTTCCCTAACTAAGTAAAATTCATTTCTAAAAATTCAGTTCATCTCACCTGCCCTAATGCTGTCATCAGATGAAACTGTCATTCAAAAATATAGTGAATAATCATAAGAAATACAGATCCACTCCTTTCTTCCCTTGTATCAGCTGGGGAAATGTTTCTTCTCCTTCATAACACATTTATTCCCTCTATGTAGATTCTGTCATTAAGACCCTGATGTACAGTTGATTATAGTTATGTTTTTTTCAAGCTGGTTAAGTCACTGTTCAGCTCAGCCTGTGTTAGGACATTGGATCACTGGCTCCAAGTTTCCATGTTAAAGCAAGTTGATTTCCTCCTTTGCTGGTTCCAGTGAGAGCAGTATCATTACATCAGGCAATCCTCTCACAGTCAAGTAATCCGTACTTGCTGAGAGGATGTGTGACCTGCTCTAATGTTTTAGCACATCTGTAGCATTGGTGGGAAGTCCAGAGCACACATCTGGGCAGCTGAGATAGCTGAGGGTGTTTAACCTGGAGTAAAGGAAGCTCATCTCTCTTTTCAAGTCCCTGGAAGGAAGTTGTAGCCAGGTGGGTATTTCTCCATGGTAGCAAGTGTCAGAATAAGAAGAAACAGACTCAAGATGTACAGGTGGAGGTTTAAATTAGATATTTGGAAAAGGTTCTTCGCTAGAAGGGTGATCAGATGTGGAAACAGGGTGCTTAGGGAAATGGTGAAATCACTATCTGGAATTGTTCAAAATGTGTGTGAAGGTCACACTTGGGAATGTGATCTAGTAGTGAACATTTGTTATACAGGTACTTGGACTCTGATCTTAGAGGCCTTTTTCAACTTCAGTAATTCTAAGAATTCATGATTATGAAGCTATGAAGCCCTGCATTTTATTTGTCTACTTTTTTTTCAGTCAGGAGTAAAAGGAAACTTCTGTTTGGGCCTGTTTCACAAGAATGTGACATGAATGTGGTAGGACAGTTGTGACTTGCTTAAAGTTTTGAGTTATTTGTGTTCTGACTCACATTTCAGACCCTGCATTTGTGGCTGGACAATTTCTGCAGAATTAAAAAAAAAAAAAAAAGGTATTGTCACTCTAATAGTATTTAAATGCTGAGTCAGAAAAAAACAATGTGAAACGAAGATTCACCTTTTATTTCTGAAGAACTACTCAAGTGTTACAGGATGTAATGGAGAAACAGGTTTCATCCTTTGTATACAACAGCACAATAACAGAGCAGAAATAAGGCCAGGACCTCAACTCCATGAGCTGTAATGTTGTTATAGCAATGCACAAAAGCTGAGACTCCCTTCTCTGTTGACTGCACTGTATGTGCAATGATTTTAAGATTAGCCATTTTTAATAATCTGCATACATACAAAAGCACAGTACTTCAGGGATAACATTTTGTAATTATGCTCTGCATAATACAGCAATCCTGCCTGAAAAATGTCAGATTGCAAGTGGATGTAATCCTGTATGAAGAGTTTCTTCAGTTTCAAGTTCTGCCACCTTATAGTGCAGAGACTTTTGCAACAGAGGGCTCAGTGTTTGAATAGGGGCATCTTTATGCTGCACTAACAGGTGCAGATGATTGGTGCAGGTATCTGCTGATGACATGCAACACTGTTGTGGAAAGATGATGTGCACAAACCCACTGGTGACAGTATCACTTGGGTTAAATGTAGTGTGGGTGTGTCTTGAGAAATGGCCCATTCTCCTTTCCTACTCAGGAAAATCAACAGCAGCACTATGAAGTCAGTGGAATTACAATTGCACATGAGGCAATATGCTGAGGGTGTTTAATACTGACAGCTCTGGTTTTCAGTATTCAAAGCAGCAATGAGGAAGTTTTTCAGAGCACAAAAGAAAATATAAAGAAATAATCACGAGATGGGGAAAAAAAAATTTGAAATACTTTTAATTTGACATAGGATGGGTTTTTTGCCATTGAATGTAATTATATCAACCCTTCACCCAAGATTCAAGTATCAAGATATAGCTATGATGTATCATAACTGTACCTACTGGTAACTGTCTATAAGCAGTCATAAGCACAAGAAATTCAGAATCATGTAACTGTCTGAATCCTAGAGATCTATAAATCCAGGGGTAAAAGACAAACCAAACAAACAAAACAAAAAACCCCAAATCCTAAAAACAAAACCAGAAAAAATAGTCTGAAGAGGATGGAAGGAAATACACAAGGAATGGAAATTACCATTTCAACCGCACATGAATAAGCCAGTGATTTCTAGGAAAAATTAATTTAGCACACGTGAATACAGACACACACCAGTTCTGGGCTCCTCAGTACAAGAGTTCCTGGAGTAGGTCCAACAGTTGGTGACAACGATGGTTAAGGGCCTGGACCATCTCTCTTATGGTAAAAGGATGAGGGAGACAGAGCTGTTTAACATTTAGAAGAAAGAAATGAGAGGGAACCCCATCCCTGTCTGTCCCTGTCTCAGGGAGGGACAGACTGTGCAGAGAGGGGATGGAGTCTCCTTCACTGGAGATAGTCTAGACCCCTCTGGAGACAATCCTCTGCCCTGTACTCTGGGATGGCCCTGCTGGAGCAGGGAAGTGAGCCCAGATCATGCACTGTGGTGTCTTGACCCATTCTGGTTTTCAGTGATTCTGTGATACTGAAGATGAGCATTACTATTCTGAGAGGCAGCTACTGAACACCCAGTTCTGTCACCTTGTTTAATTAAACAGAAACCACTGGTTATCATTTTGGTCTCACATCTCAAGAGCCACAGTACAAGACCTTAGAGTGATATTTACATATTAACTTCTGCACTGAGACCAGGTGGTTTATTTACTGTCTCTGAAGACATTCAGCCTAAAGATTCATTCTTATCAACCTTGAATTAGTTGGGAGGCATTTTTGGCCAGAAAGTATCTCAGGGGCAATAGGCATCAATCTTGAGGACAATGAAATATCCACTGTTAGATCCATTAGACTTCTTTCTTCCTGACATTTGTATGTGTATGAAGGAGAATGTAAAAGGGCTTTATACTATCATCTGTGTCAACTTTACATAATCAGGTGAACCCCTTCTCCTACAAAGTCCCTGCCTTGTTCCTCTAGCTCGTTCTTGTGATGTTCTGCACTGCATGACCAGCATAAAGATGCACTAGGGTACTGTTTCTGTATATAAGCTGTCTTATTCCTTCCTAATGAAAAGTTTGATATAAAACAAGGTATAAGGCAGACAAGTAAGATGATTTGTAGAAATTGCAGCAGTGCCTAAGATGGCAGTGGTCTCCACACACACATTTCTATGGTTACAGACTGATAAAAAAATGACTAAAATTCATCAAGTGCTTCTATAAATCTCTTTACTGAAACAGCAGTGCAGGAGCCTCCCAGGAACTGTAACACTACAGATGAAAAAGCTTAATCTTTCCCCACACTAGCCTGCAGCTAGACCACCACAGTAGGTGGTGCTGTGAGAAGAGTCGATTGGCATTCAGGTCTCTACAGGGGGAATAAGTAACAAAAAATTACCATCCTTCACTTCCCTGCCCCCACCAACATCTCAAAAGTAGTTTTTAAAGCTGCTGAAATGTTCAAAATAAGAAAAGTCTTATTTCTCCTCTCCTCTCCTCTCCTCTCCTCTCCTCTCCTCTCCTCTCCTCTCCTCTCCTCTCCTCTCCTCTCCTCTCCTCTCCTCTCCTCTCCTCTCCTCTCCTCTCCTCTCCTCTCCTCTCCTCTCCTCTCCTCTCCTCGAAGAAAATCCATAATGGAATTATTTACTTCCCAGTACAGATTTTAAATTTTCACTGTGAAAACAGTAAAGAAAATACAAGGAAAAGGGGGAAAAAATAAAAGGAATCACAAAGAGCCGCAGAATAGTCTGAGTAGGAAGAGAGATCATAGAGTCCAGCTTGTAAGTGAATGGCCCATAAGGGGATTGAACACATATTCTTGATCCTATTGACACCAAGGTGTAACCAACTAAGCTAAGGAAGAAAAAACAAATTTCTTAGGGTAAAATAATGAAGGAAAAAACCTAAAGCCATGAAAACATTTGAAAGAATAAACATTGCAGAAGAGAGATTACAACAATCTACAAAATGTACACAAAGAAAAGTACATAAGCAAGTGAAACTGGACTAATTTTTCTACCTCTTCAAGGAGAGAAAGAGACATTATGATCAGAAAACCACAGCAGAGAAAACAGTGCTAATAGTGCAAATACACCAATTAGCTACAGTAAAACACTTAACAAAGGATGGGGTGTTTTTTTTAATAAAACTGGAAACCACTGAAAATATCAGTCAGCGAGATTTTTGTGGAAAAATTATGCATATCTTCAGTAAATATTGTTTTATAGATTTTTGTTTGTTTGTTTGCTTGTTTTTTGTTTTGTCCCATAGGTTCAAATATTTTTGAATTACATATAGGTAACTCCTAAACACGTTTCCATACGGACACCAATTGATTTCTCACTGGCTCCTGAAGGTTTGTTTTCCAGAAATGAAATTAATTTTTAGCCTCAGAAAGAGTTCCAGAAAACTTGGAACAGTCTGGCAAAGAATGGGCTGGAATTGTCTTTAATGAAGAAATGTCTTTCTGTGAAAGCCAGGCCCTGATGGAAAGGATTACCTACCAGCTTAAAGTAGATGTCTCTCTAATGATGTTTTGATTTCATACAGCTCTCTCTATTAGAAATCCCAAGAGTTGCCTGAAGAAATCACTTAGTACTCCCGAAATCAGGAACACATATACGTACAAGTAATTAAGAACATCCTGTTGTTATTGTCTTGTTTTATTGTCTTGTTTTGCTGAGGGGTTTTTTTTTATTTATTTAAAAGAAAAGAGAACATATTTTACATTAATTGGTCTTATACAGAGTATAAAACCTTCACCACTGTGTGCCTATTATTGTCCATTAATTGCTTTCTCATCTGATCTCTGATATTTTGTTTCCTTCAATGGTAGTTATTTGTGTCAGTTCCTCCTATGAGGAACTCCCTATGAGTGAATGATTTTAACCTTGGTTGAACCTCATCGATTTCAATCATATTCTGTCCAGAAATAATTCACATAAAATTGCAAAAATTTACAGTGCCTGCATTCTGAGGCAGGCTTCTCATATCTAAGAGTGTTCCTGGGTGACTGGAAAGCACATTTGTCAATCATTGACATAATAAATTAATTTTAATAGCAAAGAAAAAGCAAAGATGTGCAAAAGCCACATCATTTCACATCTGTCTTCACCAGCATTGTTCAAATGAGTTTCAATCTTTAAACAGATTTGGAATCTTTTCCTTGCACATTTTGCAGAGGTATATTGAAAGAAGTCATGAAGGAACTCTGAGCCAGAGTTGGTTGATGATCTAAAGAATGCTTACCTCAGTCTTCCCTTGAGGTGTGCTCAGTGTCCTCAGAGGAGCACATTTGCTTGTGGAAACTGAAACTCCTCAGTGGACATGTTAGAAGAAGGGAAAGTCAGTAATAAAATAAAGATTTTGACTGCATCCTCTGCATAGATTTTAGCTTCTAGTCAGTATTATTCTTCTTAATAACACAGGCTGATACAGTCTCACGTACATTGTTTTCTGATGTGTAAGAAAACAGCATGTTATAGACAAAATGTCAGCCATTATCTTAAATATCCTATACCTTTAGAAATCTACATTCCAGACTAAAAATCTGTTCTTGTTAAGTTAATATGTAAAATTGCCGAAAAATTTGGCTTATTTTCTTCATTCTTCAACAAGACAAAAAATTTAATGAACTCATAGGTTTCTCTTTTAGAAGCAGATAAGAGAAAAAGAAGGAAAAAAACAACAACAACAACAACAAAAAACAAACAACCAAACAAAAAAAAAAAAAAAAAAAAAGAGAAAAAAAACCCCCACAACAAAAAAGCAACAAAACCAAGAAAACCTGTTCATGACAAGGAGCAGTTTCCATTAGGAGCAAAATCTGGTAACAACTTTTTTCTCATAATTTTATTTGGGAAATACTTCTTTTGGCTTCAGCTGGGGTTTTCTTAATGGGTTTATTTCTTTGGTTGGTTCTTATTTTATTATCTCAATATGTACAGGGGAGGGTGTAAATAGGACAGAGGCAAGATGTACTTGGCAGTGACAAGAAATAGGACATGAGGCAGTGGGCAGAGACTGTAACACAGGAAGTTACAGCTGAATGTGAAGGAGAATTTCTCTGTGAGAGTGACTGAGCACTGGAAGAGGCTGCCCAGGGAGGCTGAGAAGTCTTGCTCCCTGGAGATACTAAAAGGCTGTGTGGACAAAATCCAGAGTAACATGTTTTGGGGCACTCTGCTTGAGCAGCAAGGTTGGACTAGGAGACCTGATGTCTTCCAGGCCTCCTCAGTCTGGCATTCTGTAGAATACACAGAAATTGCTGTAGCAAGCTGGGGTTGGTCTCTTCTCCCATGGTAGTGACAGGACAACAGAGCATAGAAGAAAGCTATGCTGAGAGAGGTTCAGACCAGACATGGAGAGGAAATTCTTCTTGGAAAAGGATTGTTTAGCATTGGAGTGGACGGTACAGAGAGGTGGTAGACTCACCACCTCGGAGATGCTCAAGTTACCAGGTGTGGCACCCAGTGTCATGGTCCAATTGACAAGGTGATAATCAAAGTTTGGACTCAATTATCTCAGAGATCTTTTCCAACCTAAATGATTCTATGATTCTGTCAAATAAAAGGACCACTTGAAGTTGGGATAAATGGTGCAATGTTTTTTTCTTCAGTGGCATTCATTATGTGTTGGGAAACAGTCAGAGTTGTAGTAGTTTAGCAGAAAGGATAAATCAGAAATAAAATAACCTGTTATTAAATTACACCATTAGAACCTTTAAAATAGACCAAAAATGTATGGCTATATTTTAGAGCAGATGATGCTAGAATGAAGAGATTTAGAGATATTGTCTTAAACTACTTGATGTCTATGTTAATTAATATATTTTATCGAAGTTCATAGACCAAATTCAGCAGAATGCTTAGGCCTTGCCTGTCCAGTTTAGTGCTAGCACATAGCCTGACCTTCCACCACTTGGGTTTTCCAGTTAGGTCCCAAGGCTACTGTAAATGCAAAAATAAAGCACAAGACCATGACTGTGAAATTTTTTGCTGTCCTTCTTTTAAGGTATCTATTTTTCACGAAGATGAGACATCAGGGAGAACATGGAGTCAGATGGGGTAGACCTTTTACAGCACACTTTTTGAAGTGAGCACATTTACTGTACATATCAGTCATAAAAATGTCTTCCTGGAGTGTCACAGACATCCTGACTGGAGAGAGTTGAACAAAGAAAGTATATATAAATGTAGAAAAGGCAGATAGAAAAAAGAAAGAGAGGGTAGTAATTAAAATTTTTTTACTGAGATGGCAGTAAGATGCACGGTAACAAAAGCAGTAATAGACCTTCTCCTCATTTACATGTTTGATGTGACCAGTATTGGCTCACAGTCACCTCTTATCATTTGTCTTTGAAAAAAACAGTTTTGTAAACTGAATTTCCTGGACCTATTTTTCAAAATTACTTCCATAAACATTTAAGTGTTGGTAATGATCATGCTGTTCATGTGGGAGGACATTTTTCTGTTTTGTTTTGTTTTCTTGCATTTTTTTTCCTGGGATAGACAGTCTGACAGATCTTCTCCTGATTCTTTCTCTGCTCATTTGTGTGAACTCTTTTTTTTTCTTTCCTGTAGCACACTTCATTTGTTAATGCTAAATAAGGAGAAACAAATTGTACAGGCGGCTGGTCTGCTCTGAATTTAGTCCCCTTAACTCTAGTTTTCTCCCTTTGAAGGAAAGAGAAGGACAACTTTCTAGGATGCCTTTATAAGTTGAGGACCCTGGAGATCTTTCTGACATTACTCTGGAGGCAAATTCTGGTGACACACCATGTTGCATAGAAATAACATGCTTTCTTGTTGCTTTTGAGGAACCTGGCAGTAATGACTTAATTAGCTGGCCCTTTGACTGAAATAAAAAGTGGCTAATGGACATTTGACACAGTGATGCCATCTCAGTATATATCACATGACTAGTGCACACTGAGTGATTAGAAGGCACAGATCTGGAATGCAAAGAATGGGCTTCCAAAAAAGTGAAGATAGGGAGCATGACTTCCAAAGCTTCTCCTTTATTATTTTAACAGAACGGTTTGGACATGTGTCACACAAAGGTAGTGCAATACCCTAAGATTTTTAGGGATACCTTTAAATAGCTCTCTAAAAAACTATTTGAAGGTCCAAGCAACATCAAACAAAGTTTGGGCATTACTGTGATGGCAGAATTCTGTGACACAACAAGGGTGGGAACCGATGTTAAATTTAGATATATCTTTTAGGCAGAAAAAAGCTCTATAGGAAGAATCATACTCCATGATAAAAAGTTAAACATAATTATCAACAGAGAAAGTCAGATGTCTAACACAGGTTCAGATGAATGACCTTTCAGAGTTTCCTGTGTTGTCTTTGACTCAAAAGTCAGACTAGGACAAGCTTAAAGAGTGCTTAATCAGTTAGTCTGAAAGTATTGAGAAATCAAATAAAAATTACTTGCAATCCATAGAAAAAGACCCAAATGTTTATGTTGTGATTCATCATCTTTAGTTTTCGTTATCTACACCGGACATCTACCTCTGAGAATTTTGGGTACTCTTTGTTATTGTCTAGGGAGAGGAATAGTAATTCATCTAATGTATTCTGAGCATTTTCTTAAGGACAAGATGAATCATGACCTTGTTTCTCTCATTGGCTGGGGTGACAAGATAAAAAATATGTGGCTACCTCATTGATGTCTACATTTAGTCAGATGAATCCCAGCCTAATGACCAAGTGGAAGCTAACACTCTCTCTAATAGCTATTTGGACTCGCCCACATTATCTGAATTGTCTTGATGAAATAAAAGTAGGCTTGTGCCTAGATTTCCAAACCCTTAACCAAGTGACAGCTGGCTCCCTCAGGAAGGATGCTAAAATTTGACTGAAGATGGAGAATGAAAACCATCACTTTTCAGTAGGAGGCCTCTCTAGGTCATTTGTAAGGCAAGCTAAAGTGATTTTTCTCGAACACAGATTGCAGAATGAGATTCCAGTTTTTAAAGTTCATAATTTCTTTTTTTTTGGTTGAAAATATACATTTTTATGGTGAGTAACCACTGCTGAGTGACAGGAGGAAATTCATATTGAAATATGTAAAACATGTTTTGTATTGATCGATTTTCAACACCGCTGTGTAGATTGCACAATTAGATTGACGTCAACAGATTTATTCCATTTCTATGATTCTGTCCAAGCATTTCAAGCTGTGTCACATAAAACACAAAAAACCTCCCCCAAACTAATTGAAATAACATTAAGCATAACACTAATGAAATGAAACATTAAGTATTAATTTAAGCAAATATTAATAAAACAGAAAAAAACCCCATAATGAAATAACATTCTATATTTCTGCCCATCTAATCTATCCATCTATTTTTTACATAAATAATAGAAACAGATTTTCTTTCAGTGTGTCCTCACCAAAATCTGGTAATATTTGGAAGACACACATGCATATTAATTGCAGTATGTGTTAAAGATAGAAAAATACTTTTTTTTTTTTGTAAAAGGTCATAAGCTTTTACAGCTGCTGAGTTACTATGGAGGGTATCAAATAGAGGATTTTGTTGTTGTTGTTGTTGTTGTTGTTGTTTAACATAAACATGTGCTATGTAAATATAGAGAAGCACAAGATAACATATTGATTTTACTTATTACTCAAGAACTTTTATTCAGAAATGTCTGACCTTGCTGTAGAAGGGTAGATTAGGGATCACAACCTTAAAAAAACCAGAAAATATTTTCTGGGCATTTTTCATCTCATATGTCAAGTTTCTAGAAGAAAAGTGGGGGCAAAGTGGACACAATCCTTTTAACTTAGTATTCAAAGTTCTTGATTTATACAGTGCCCACAGGCATTGTTTATTTAAGTATTTCCTAGGAAAAGAGTATTAGCAAAGACTAAGAGATAGTTCTCAATGTTCACAAAACATTATTTTTTTGCACACGAGAACTACAAGTGCATCTGAGTAAAAGGAATATTTTAAAAAATACACAAAAAACCAACAAAAAAAGGTAGAAAGAGTGTGAAGGGACAAAAGGAAGAGAAAAGAAGAGGGAAAGTCAATGCATCAAAACACAGGAATCAGGATCAGTTTATCGCAGGTAGCACACAACTATTTATCTGCAACTAATATTATAAAATTTTTGCATTTGGGTTTTCTATTTATGCTGATTTATTGTGTAAATAAAAAACTTCCAGATCTTTATTGCAGATTCTATCTATTCCAAGTATATTTTCATGTATTCTGGTTACTCTAAACATTTTACAACGCCAACTGAACCTGCAGAAGTTCACACACCCGAGCATATTATCAGCATAGATGCCCAAAGAGAAAAGGGCATTCATGGACTTTTGCCTCATTTTCATATCCTTTGCAAAAAAAACCAAACCAAAACAAAAAAAAGGATATGTTGGAGATTATTTTTCGTTGCACTGATACATTGTTTTTTACAGTGGAAAGTTCCATTCAAAAGCAACTGAACTCCACAGATTGGGAGTTTGAAACCCAGGCATATTTAAGGTTCCTTCCAACCCAGGCCATTCTATGATTCTATGATTCATCTTGTTAACACCATATGAAGTGATCCAGTTTCTCTCTTTTATCTCAACCTCCTCCATTTCCCCAAACCTACAAACCAAAAAAAATAAAAGAGAAACACTTACTCTCCCTTCACTAAAGGCATTTAAATTTACACCAGAGTGACTGTCCAATAAGAAGGGAATGCATCCTCCCTAAATTTTACAGCTTCTTTCATAAAATTCATTAATAGTATCCAAGTGAATATTTCTACTTGTATAAAAATATCGTAAAAAATATTCCTATTGCATGACCTGTAAATGTTTAAACCTTTTTTTTATGGAAGCACATATAATGAAAAATTGGTTACCACAGGTCATTACTGAGCTTAATATACATTCATTTATGATTCTTGTTAAATACTAGAACAAATCAAATCCAAGTCAAACCAAACCAATGACATGGGTTGTCCAATAAAAATCTTTCATTGGAGAAACCAAGAACAGAATTCTACTTCCTTCTGCAGTATTCAAATTTGAGCAATTTTAGTGGCATCTCTTTTCTCCCCTCTGCTAAATAATTGGAAGGCAAAGTTCTCATGCAAGCCATGAGGCCCCAAGATATGTAAAGTAACATCCAAACAGCAAAGTATTTTGATGCAAATTGAGTTTTCTCTGAAAATTAATGAATCTGAGACAGATATACAGTATGCAGCAAGATTCCCTCAAACTGAAAATAGAACAGCAATAAAAATGCCAAGAAGTGATAAGGCAGTAATAACACATGAGAGATTTTATGTATCAGTTGGAAAAAAATAGTTACTGTAAATGAGTGGGTGTTCTTGTGTTGTATTTTCCCTCCTACTTTATTTTTTTTGTTTGTTTGTTTCATTTTCCTTGATTGCTGAACAGAAACGTGTCTGCAAAATGATGGATTAATTAGGAGAAACATACATCTCTCTTTAAAATAGGAAAAAAAAACCACCTTCATCTCTATAAGATCCCTTCCAAAGTCCTCATTATTACAATGTGGTGGGCTTTGAAAGTCATTTACATAATAGCTAACAAAAATGTACTCAGCAATACACCGGGCCCACTAAACACGGGAGATAATTACACTGGGAGAATGATATTCCAGTGCCAGCTCCATTTTCAAGATACATTTATTTGCCCTGCACAGAGCCCTGAACAACCAAACACACATTAACATATCGTGTAGGTGCGTGCTACTGCAATCTACGTGATGGGGGAAGGGAAGAAATACAACACACTCCTCTTGGCATATATGTACCACCTGAATGGTATTTTTCATTATCTCCTGCACTGGGAACATTGTATTATTCCACTGGGAAGTCATAGCGAAGAGGATATAATTATCAGCAAAGTAATGGGGATCCTCCTGCTAATGGCCAGCTATTCAAATATCTCAATATAATCGCCTTGCCCAATCTCTCCCCATTGCCTACTCTTCTGGAGAAACTCATCATTTTTTCCACTTACTCCAGCATAATGAATTCATTTTGCATTTTCTTTGTGAGAAATTAAGAGGAATAGCAATGTAATGTGTTGACATTTGAAATGCAGCATAGAAAAGTTTAGACTGGCAATTTAGTTTAATCACCCACTAGCAGGGAGAAGCTTCTTATTAAATTAATTCTTGGTGTACAGGACATGTATTTCTCCATTGAACTCTCTTGTCTTTCTTATTTTTATCATTCATCTACATCTCAATTCACTAGGGACACAGCAGAAAACACACTCACCTCAAGTACTTTTACATATTACCCTTTATGATCATTGATATTCACATACATGATGAGTGATGGGAGAAAATACTTAAATCTTCACAAGAAAACACATCTTCTGAAAAACAGTAGAGGTTATTAGTCCCTTTAAGACAAGTCCACGTAGAACAGTACTGATCATTCATTGTTGTAAGAGCTCTCATGGTGCTCTCCCAAACAGACTGAGTTCATCCCTTGTTTCCTGATGTGATTACAGCATAGCCATTAACACTCTACTGCTGCTTATGCTTACTTTGAATTTTTAACAGGATAGAGAATTAATCAGTCCCAAGATCATTTACTTAAAAGGTTCTCTGAGTAGTCAAAAAAACATCTTCATAGATTCTATTTTTGAAGTAAATACGTTGGAGCGGCAGTTGGAGAAATCTTTGTGGGTTTTACTTTGATTTGTTCTTATTTGTTGGTTTTACATGGATTCAACACACAAATGTAGGATATAAAATTTTACTCCTGTGTGTTTGGGAAGTCAGTGTAGTCTATAATTTGAGGGAAATATTGGGCAGGCCACTCAGAAGAAGGACAGGATGTGAAGTTTTAATTGCCACTTAAAATGTTTGGGTAATATATATTACTTGTCATAATTGTTTCTTCATATTTTTGTAGTCTGGGGATCATTCACAACAGTAAGAACACATTCCTTAATGTAGGCAATGTTTTTTCTTAAATAAATTATTTTTATTTCAACAGAGTTCTATCTCAGCAAAAACTGCATAATTTTCAAAATCTATTTAGGTCTACTATTAATGGAATAACAAAGTCTGCACTAGGAGATATTAGAAATAGCATCATTTCAAAGCAAAAATACAAAATAATTCTATCAGATAATATGTTTTGATTCTGTTGTATAAAATAAAATGAAATAGATTGTGTTTTGAATAATTTAATTGAGGGTCTTGATAGTAAAAAAAAAACCTCAAAACTACTAAAGCAGAGAAGCCAGTCCTTCACACATCAAGAAAATAAATATTCACAAAGGCTTCGAAGGAATAGAAAGAACTTGGATATTTCTTCCTAAGACTAGGAAGAAATAGCAGAACGTGGATGTGGTTGAGGAGTTTGATTGCTTCATGTGACACGCTGTGTTTAAGGACAGAACCTTTTTAGGTGAAAACTGGAATGGTTGCCTGCATATGCCGGCATATGTCCTGAGCAAATGGTCAACCAGTAATCTCTTTTTTCTTCAAAGAAGTAGGACAAATTGTTCTTACATCACCTTGTCTTACTCTTGGCAGAATATTTCAATAGCTTTAACCAAATAAATTCTCATTTACATGAATGGAAGACAATGTTTAATTTCCATGGGTTTATGAATTTTTTTCTCTGCTATTTCTGTTTCATAAGGAACCAAAGTTGTGTACTGTAACCTCCTGACTTAAAATTTCTCTCAATTTCCCACAAGCATTACTCATAACTTAACACATACTATACTGAAGGAAAATAACAACAGCAGGTCCTTAACAAAGTCATTGATTTCTCAGAGTAAAAGTGTTTTCTACATGAAAAATCCTCCAATTTCTTCTTGTTGCTAAGGAGTCTACTTTCCCTTCTCCATGCCTATGTACTCTGATATTTTTGTCTATTTCTTGCTGTTTCCAAGTCTGAAATATGGGAAATCTTTATTTTTTTTTCTTCCTTGCTGAGGATCTTTATGAGTATTCAGGCTTCTCACTGCTATGCCAACTTCCTGCACTTAGCTTCTGCAGAGGAGACACACTAATTTTCACATCAGAGCTTACCAGTTTGTAAACTTGTCTTACACCATTAATTTCAGGAACCTTCCAGTGTCTTTCAATGGGAAATTAGCAGTCAAATGTGTTTAGTTTGCAGAAACAGCAGCCACACCGCTGACAAGAGCAACAACTCGTACAACTGTAAGTCATTAAGAAAAGAATTTCTTCAATTATGAATGCATACATTGTCAATGGTGAATGAAAGGAAGAAGAAAAAGGGAGAGCGGAGTGGGATGAAGTAAAAAAGACAGAAAGTGACACAATAGGCTTCAAAACTCTCTGTGCTAGTCAAACTTGTCAGCATTCAGCCTGCATTTCCAAATGACTATTGTTAAAAAAAGTGTTAAAAAAGCAGACTGTTTCTATTGCTCACTGTCTAAGTAAAAAAAAAAAAAGAAGAAGAAGATTTAAAGGCTATTTTTAAAGGATCCTATTTAACGTTTTGGCAGAGTAGGGAACCTAATTACTAAATGTCATTTGTCTAAATGTAAATGAGAAAAGAGTTGGAGAGAGAAAAGAGAAAAGGATCCATGGCCTTCTGGGGTTTGAAGAGCACCCTTGATGGTGACTGCATTGTTTCCCTTCTTCCTGAGTGTGATTAGGTCCCAGAATAGAGAAATCAGCCTTTCCCCACTGGGAGCATGATGAGGTGCCCTGGAGAACTGGAAACGGGGCTGTAACAAGTGCATGAAGACCACAGTGGTGCTGAGACCTCTGCTGATCACCACTGCCAGGGTCTGGGAGGTTAAAAGAATGCAGGGAGAGACACAAACACAGATTCCTGTTTCAACCAGGTTCTGCTCTTTCTCTAAAAATGACAAACACATCAGGATTCCAAGTCATGGGCATGACAACCAAGGGTTAACACCATATAAAGTTTGGTATTAGTGAGAGATCACTATTGAAGGCAACCTAAAATTACTGTGGGTGTGATGGTCTCATGAAGTGAACAGTGACATCAGCCCCCAAATCAGTGATGGAGGATGGGCACTCATCTCTTGTGGATGCTTTAGAAAACCTCCACACTGCTTGCTAACTTTTTTTATCAGGCTTTCTCTTTCACAACTTAGAGAAAATTCATATTTTCTTCATTCCCCCATCACAGAATCCACTCTTCCGTCATCATCCTCATCATCATCTTCATCATGCCTGCAGCTTTTCAAGGCTTACTTGTTGCCTGTCCCAAATTGAAAGAAGCTCTGTATTTTCATGATTAAGCCCTTCAGAAGAGACCCAAGAGGAAAAGAGAACTGCAAAGCTGCTCACTTCCTAGATTTGCCAAGTTTCTCTCCATGCCGACTTTGTGCAACATTTCCTGCTCAGTCTTTGCTGGATATTTCTTACCTCAGGATATGTACCCTAAGGCATCCCCCACAGGTCAGGATGTAGAGTCACAGATATGAAGATAATGAGGAGCCATGGGCTACAGTGTTTTTCAGCATGCTGTTGTCATCCAGCTCTCTACATCTCTATTTCAGCAGGCAGCCGAGTGTCACATCCCCTCTCTGTCAGGCTGGTTTGCTGGATCAGTTCTCAGACCTTGTATTTTTACTTCTGTCTGTGTGTGTGTGAGTGTGTGTGTGTGTGTGTCTAGGATATTTATTTGCATTTTTCAGTCTGGGTTATGACCGTATCTGTCAATCATTCCTAAATTGGCCTGTAAAAGAATCCATGGTACTACTTGATTTTTATGTCATTTTTCATGGGTTTTCCCAGCTCCTTGCCTTATAACACCTATTCTTTATATATGTCCATGCCTGACATTGGCTGTGCTTTAATTTAGAGATTTAATCAACCTGCACTGTGTTGTTTTGGTGAGTCCTCTCTGGCACACATCAAGCCTTTCTTGTCTTACCAAAATGACACTTGCCACAATTTATACCCTGTCCAAGAGTCTGGACTAGATGTCACTGGTGCCAAGTGACATGTGCTACCATAGATGAAAGTCCTTCTCACTATCTTACAGATACATTTAAGCATGATTTGGTGTGTCAATCTCCACATCTCCACACACCTTTTTTTTAGTAGGATTGTCATTCTTCTACAGCACATATATGCTTTCTGGCTTAATTAAATAATATGGCAGAATTTTTACTGGCTCTTAAATTACTGTCAGAAAAGTTTTGATGGTTAAATTTTTAGCTGTAAATTAAATAAATCCCTGGGACTTTTCAGTCACAGAGGTAAAAGAACCACACTAAATTACTCAACTTCCAGTTATCTATCTAGTCCTACGAAAAGGATGGACACCTTCCAGCTGCCTGTTGGGTCTATAACATATGATAATAATCAGTGATGAACAGGGATTATTTGGGAGTTTACCAGTTAGTCCAGACCAAATCCACATCAGGAATGCTTGTAGCAACAAAATAGACATTCACATTCACAGCAGAGAATATTTACTTTACTGATATAGATACAGACTAAAGGGCCACCTGCTAAGATGTTCTGACACCTTTTGACTGTAGGTGAGAGGCAGACATAGGTGTTTAAATGTATATATTACTTTCTTAATGCACTGTTTGCTCTCTTTTAGAATATTATTAAGTCATTTTCTTGGAATAATAAAGCTGGACGTAAATATAGCTTATTCATTTCTATATTGGTCATTACAGAAGGCAACTGCTCCTCATAATCTTTCTCTTAACAAAACAACAAAGACAGCTTATTCACTCACTATTTTTAAAGCTTTTATTAAATCATAACAACGTTTTGGTTTTGACCCACTGAGATTCTAAAGGAAGACAACAAGACTGATCTTGTCAAGGCCTGAGTACTCAAAGTGCCAAATAAAATGACTCTAAGAAAAGTCCCTTCCCCAATTACTTCGACTCATGGAGGAATTTTCCATTACGGCTCTGAAGCTGATGCAATTTTTATGCATTATAAGGCCACACTCTATCAATTTATTGCCCCTCAAATGAGTGCATTAATATTGATGGCAGCTAAACACATTGCAAACATGTTCTGCCCATTAATGCCCTGGAATAGAGTCATTATCCCATTTTAGTCCCACTGCAATGGCGGGACAATGGGTGTACAGAAGGATCTGAAATAAAAACTCAGAACTGAGTATATTCAGAGATCAGGGCTCACATCCACTAGAAGCAGTCAGATCTGCTAAAGGTTCACAGTCCATTACTTGTCCCTGAACTACTGGGATTTATAGCCATAAAGAAAACTTCACCCAAAAATGAATTTGAGGACTGCTGTGGTGGTATTTATGGGTGTACATACTTCCTGACCTCCGTGGACATATGCCATGAAGTACCCAATACCCATTATCCACATATTCAGGAGAGAAATGAATGGATATATTCAAATGTGATTTCCCAGTACTCCAGTTTTCCTACTGAGCTCTGCAAATGTTTGCTGGGTGCTCACTAGCCTGAGAGGATGTAGTAATATCCTGATCCTCTTCAGAACAGCTGTCTGTGAAGTGTCACACTTACTGGGTTTCCATTTGGACAAGAATAGGAGGCAATTTCTGGAAACATGAGAGGCAAATCTACTCCCTCTCCCTCTCCTTTTTTCCCATCTTAGTGCTCCAGGTTAATAAAAAAACTATAGTCCTGAATGTAACAGGGAGATAAAGAACTGTAATACCAGTGATTGCACATAATTTCCAATACTGAAATACTTCTTTCTGGAACTAAACACTGCCAAAGGAAAGCACTTTTCTTCCTTCTGCCTGCAAAATTCAGATGTTATATATATATGCTTATGTACCTATTTGTCAACATAAATAAAATATCTAATGGTACTATATACATATGTTATATATATTTTATATATGTATTTTTCCTGCAGTGGAGTGTCAAGAATAAAAACTTCTTGTGCTCAAGTTTTTTTTACACCACCAAACAAAATCCTAACTTAATTAATTATAAATTAATTAATATACTAAAATTATTGCTTGATTGACTAAAGGAAGTTTGTTTGGTTGTTTTGTCTGTTTGGTTTGATTTAGTTTTGGTTTTGTTATTTTGGGTTATTTTTTGTCACAGTTTTGTTCGGAATCTTTGAGAATTTTATTCCTGGCCTTCCTGGTGGGTAGGTTATAATTACAAGAAAGTGTAAATAAAAACATCTTATTAAATACATGAAATAAAAATATGAGAGAAAAGAAATAGCAATAAGAATAAAAGATACGCTGAGCCTGAAGAATTAGACACTCTTTGCAACTGCTTCTGCAACAATGAGCTACTTTGTGGCCATAAGGATACTTTTAACCACCTGTTCATGTTAGGAAAATAGCTACCTTATTTTGCAGGATTCAGACAACTTGAAACCTCAAATGTGGTTAATTACACTTCTAAAAATCAAATCCATGTGGTCTTGGGGTCCTGTATTTGCAGTCCCTGACTGGGTCAAATATAAGTTACAGTTTTGCTCCATCAAATCTTGACTGTATTATGACTCTGTTATTAGAGAAAATTTTCCTCTATATGCGAAGATCTGGGGACAAGAGGGTTCCTCTCATATGTAAGCATCATGGATAACCAGGAATAGGACACCAAAATCTCACAGTGAGATCCTCAAGTCATTCATGTGGGACATGAATTCCAGCTCCTTCACAGGACACCACAATTCTCATTTGTCCCCTCAGGAATAATGATGAAGGCCATTGGAATTGATACTTGTTGCTGTAGGAGATGGGGACTTTATCTGTAAGTTTTGTTAATTAGAGGGATATATTTAATCTTTAATTAAGGTAGGAGATTTTTGGATTTGGAGTTTTTACTTGGGTTTTGTGTTGGGTTTTTTTTTTTTTTTTCCCTAGAAAGTGCCTTGTATTTAACATAGACAATTAACAGTTCAGCTATGAGAAATAAAAAGATTTTTTTTTTCTCAGATGCATTGTGAAGGCAAGAAAATAATTTAACCCATTAACATTGTTGCACTGTGCCCATTTACTACTATTTTAATGTTGTCTCTCTCGCTTATCAGTACTGCTAATTATGAAGCATTCTTGGTGGAGTGCCATCATGTGCTCAGCACTGTGTAATCAAGTAATCAAGCCTGAATTGGGGAGGGATGTGCTCAGGTTGAAAAAATCAGTGAAAAAGAGAAAGAGGTTTGGAGCCATCTATTCCCCTTCAGGCAGAACCTCCACCAGAGACCAGCAAGCAGCCATTGCAGGTGGCCTCACTAAGGTCTCAAGTCAGCAAAGCACTTAAGCATGTGATAGTCAAAGTTATTTAATAACTCACTTGAAGTTAAGTGCCAACACAGGATCTAAATCAAGGAGGATATACTTTGTGGTCTATTTCTTTGGAATATTGTATTTTTGAACTGAAGGAAGGGAAAAGTTCAGGCTTTCCCTAAAGTCATTTGTGCTATGCATATTATCCTAAGTCCTACCTTCTGGCAAAACCACCAATAAAGTGTACTTTTTTTTTTTTTTTTTTTTTTACTACAGTACTTTTTTCAGGTACCAAAACTCTGCAAAAACCATCACTGGTTTTGTTTTCATGTCAAAATGCAAATATTATGTTTAAAACAGGAAGAAAATTTTCCCTTCATTCAAGAATAAGTCAATTGCACAAGGTGATATTTTTGCACTACTAATTTTCTTTTCTTCAGCCTAAACTTTACTTTTATGTCAATTGGTACTTTACAATTACTCCTAGGTACATCTCCCCTCCTTATACCACAGTTTCCTCATCAATTAAATTGAAGTTAGTGTTCCTTGGAATTTAGTCACAGTTCAACACAGCTGTATGTTATAGAATAAGCAACATGACTGATATTAAATAAATAAATAAGAATAAAGATAGATAAATAAATAAACAGAAAAGCAATTCAGAATAGATTGATGGGTGTGTGGGGGGGGGGGGAGGATAGGGGAACAGCCCTCAATTTAAATCTTCGTAAACTAGGTGTTATTTATAAATTTTTCCTTAGGCAATTTAATCACCTCCCAATAACAAAACTGATTATTTAGTCACAAACATTTCTCCTCACAGTAGTCACTTTTATTAGTAAGATCCAGTCTGATATGATTACAAAACAAACTTCAGGAATACCTCCTATTAGCTTCCATTCATTTCAGCAGCAATTTAAAGTACAGCTGATGGCTGTTTAAAAATAAAAGACACAAAAAACCCAACAACAAAACTCACAAAAGAACATTTTACAAGCACTGGCACTAATATATCAGCCATTTATTATTTCCCCCCCTTACTCCCAGTTACTTAAAAGGTAAAGATTTGTAGATGACAAAGCTGTCAATATTGCATTAAAGCAAAAACACGCACAATGAGCAGCCACCTGGAAAGGAAGAGAAATTTACATGTTGAAGGAGGCATGTACACCTTCTATCAAGCTCTAAATGAAAATCCTATATAAGGCAGGCTTCCCATGGAAGTGCTGACCAATACACTTGAAAGCTGGTACCTTTCTCCTTTCTTTGCAAAAAAAACCCAAAAAAACAAACAAACAAACAAACAAACCCAAACTGTTTTAAAACCAAAAAAATGGCCAGGAAAACAAAAGCAAAGGTTTATATAAGGTGGAGTGCAAAAACATGGTCAAAGTTTTTCCTGCTGCCTTGCTGATGACAGCATTGCTTTCTCCCTTGAGCATGTGCATTTTTGCCTACAATCTGTTTTTTTTTTTTTTTTTTTTTCCCTTTTTCTCTGATGATTTCAGATGTAGGGGACTCCTGAGCATGGTGAAGTTGTGTTAGCAGGTGGGCGTCTCGTATAGTGAGAGCAAAGTAAAGGGGAGCAAGCTTCATTGAGCTGACAATGCATTAAAAAACAAAAGAAAACAAACAAACAAAAACCTTAAAAAAAATAAAAAGGAGAGTGGGGAAGACAGAGAAAGGAAGGCATCACAACTTTCTCAAAATTTCACAAAAAAAGTAGGTGTAGAATCTGTAACCTCTTGCTGAAGGATTTTCTCTTTGTGCTCCTACGGAAGCATAATCCACTGAGCCACATCCACACCCGTTAATTAAAAGTCTGGCTTTCCTCTCAGATTCAGCAGTATGCATGAAAGGCGCAGGAGAGCATTGCCAGCTCCTCCCGATGAAAACCCTCTCAGGCAGGATGCAGCAGTAAAGCAGCCGGGAGCGGAGCTCGCCTCTCCTCCCAGACACAAAGCCCAGCGCTTGCAGCTCTTCGGGGTACAATGCTGCCTCTTGACCAACTGCTTGTAACTGCTTTCATCCTCACTCTGGTACCCAATTAGCACCTTGTTAGCCACACACCTGCAGTGCCTTCACCCGGAGGTCACTAAACCTCGCGGGCCTGATTCTCCAGTCATCGCTCCAAGCCCAATCCGAGATCAGTCCATTAAATCAACAGCTTTAGAGGAGCCTAAATAAAAGGGGAATGAAGGTGATCTGCAACATTAACCCTTTTCCTCTCTGTTTTTTCCCTCATATGCACCCTTTGGCCATCTGTCACCACTGAGAAAGTAATTAGCTAACGGGAACATTTCTTCTAATCAGGGCTGGGCAACAGCAAAAGCGAGAACAAATGCAACTCTCAGGCTATTGTAGTGTTTCTCCAAATCCTTCTGGAGCTGTTACATCTCAGGAAGAGTAGTCAGGAAACTTGACTGATGTAGTAACAGAATCAGCAGTATGCTAAAAGTTGTGCATCTAAATAAGTCATTCATGATGGCTGCTTTGTGTTTTGGCCTCATCAAAATTCAGGCCTATTACAGCATGGGGAGAAAAGCTCTGGGAAGTGAAATGAGAGCTGGGAGAGACAAATGTAAATAGAAAATGTGTTTCTGAATTGTGCTACAGGGACTAGTATGAATATAAGCTACTGGTAAATGATGGTGTTTCACTCAAAGAAGGATATTGTCCAGTGGTGCTAATATAAAGAAATAAAGTTTCAAAGAATTATCACAGCATAATATTGACTCAAAAGCACTGTCTCCAAGACTGAAGCTAAAAGAAATCTCCTCGAGAGAGGCGTATATGTAGCTATGAAAAGATAACAATACCACCTACATTTCAGGACCAATATTGCACTTTTCATCTCAGTAAATTTGGTGTTTGATGCAGTAAAACCCCATGCTTGGCTAAGAAGGACCGAGAGGAATTTAATATGTTCTAAAATTTCTGGCACAGAGATGAGTTGAATTTAAGAATAGATAGTGCAAATAATGCATATCTTTAGGGAGGGCTAAACAAATGAACATAAGCTAAGACTTTTAACATGCAGGAGGTTGGTGTAATTCTTACATATGCATTATTTTCACACTTGGGAGCAGAAGAATGATTCTGAAAAATATGGTGGAAAAGAGCATTTATGAAGATTATTATCCCTTAAGGAAAGAGAGAATACTTAAACTCTCACAAAGCAGGCCATTTTGATAGTGTTTATATTTTGGCATATGGACCCAAACAAAGTTTACAGCATTTGGATGAGCAATGCTATTCAGCAACTTTGCTCTTTAGCATTCTTAGAGATCCCTGTGAGAAACCAAAGTTTTGATGATTTGTCAAGAATGCCCTGCTTGACAATCAAAGCTTTGGATTTGACACTAATAGACTCAAGTCTTGGCCATGTCTGCTTTCCTGAGGTCACACCATACTCTGTACAGACCTGGAGAACATCCCTGAGGTTTCTCATTTCTGCAGTTCAGTGGAGTTGTGAATATCCTTCCATTCAGGCAAGTAAAAGAGAAACTGAAGTAGGATTATTTGACAGCAGTTCAGTTCAGGGTTGTCTGTTTCACTGTCAAAATCTACTGAATCAGCAGAAGTGATATTGGCACCTACACATCAATGTACTGTCAATTAATTAGAAAGGAATCAAATAAGTGATGCATTCTGCTTAACTCTGAAGACCACATGAACAATTAACGAGTGCCTACAGAAGTACTAATGGTGTAATTACTTAGGAAGCAGAGGGATTTTTCAGGCAGGTAAGACTCACAAAGACAAAGGACTAAAAGGAGAAAGAAACAACGGTAGACCAGGCTGAGGAGATATTTATTTAGCTTTATATGTGTATAAAAGCTACTAACATTGTATGTTGCTAATTTGAATTTTTCATAATAGCACACTCCTTGGACTGTTGTAATAATACAGATGTTTTTATGGATAAACTGGATGATTAATGTCTGCAAGCATCCTGTGTCTGTTCCCTGCTTCATTATGGAATTGTTGTCTGGTCATAAGTCCAGCTGAGGTTGTACAAGCAGTAAAGGTTAGATCTAGGCTTAAAACTGGGAACTGACAGAAGGTCATACCATTTTTGCCATAGGATTGGTGTAATAAAAATAGCAGTTTCTAAGATGTCTAGTCCACAACTGAAGGTTTTTTGGGGGTGGGTTTTGTTTGTTTGAGTTTTTAAATAAGAAATATTATCATTAATATAATATAATATAATATAATATAATATAATATAATATAATATAATATAATATAATATAATATATATAATTATTATTATTTACTCCAGGCTTACCACAAATTAAAAGCTGAGGCAGGAATTGTGATAAGACAGTCTCTCTCAGATTTCTGCTGCTGTCATTATTATGTCTGATGCTAGTTTTTTCTCATTGTATTCAGGGTGTCTGAAACTAAGCTCCACTACATGTAACTAGCCTATGGCAGTGAGCAGAGGAAATAACACTTTCAGGGAAAGTTTTCTGAGAAAATCCATGTTAAAATACAAGCTGATGCTATTAAGCTGGTTGTTGATGCAGTAGAAGTACTGAGGTTTGCTTGTTTAGATAGTTGGCTGTGGTTAGATTAAGCACACCTGAAATTCGAATGGAACCACAACTTAAATAAAAGATGACAATATCCCAGGTTTACTTTTGTGCTAAGGAGAACTGTGACATTTCATTCTGAGTGGCTTCTTAGGCAATGAAGGACTGCAAAAATTGTATAAATCTTTTGCTTGAAGTTAAGGGTGTGTGAAGTTGAGCCTTTCTTTCAGAAGCTTCCTGTGATGTGGTAATGCAAGGAAAAGTCTTTGTAACTGTGACCAACTCACCCATCTGTTATGTTGCTGCTTGCTGGATGCACAGAGATTTTCAAACACTTCCCTGAGGGTGAAGTTAATGCTAAAGTTCTCCTGTACAACGTGTCCTGACAACCTCCATATCACTAATTTAATAAATATATAAAACAATGTGAGACAAGGAAATTTTTTTTAAAAAGTGGCATACAACAGAACCTTAATTTTACCTGCTTTTATTTGGTGCGGGGGGGGGGGGGGGAGCCATATTGTTTTAATAAAAAAGGGTATCCCACTTTCATCCGCCTTTCATGACATGCAGTCAATGATTCCATGCCATTTTTGTACAGAAATTCCCTCATATTTACATCTTTTCCTTTATGTGTTGGAGGTGTTTTTCTAATTAGTTCTAAAGTCATCATTCTTAGCAGAAGCTCAGTATCTGAAATAAGTCCTGGTTTTAATTGGTGATTTTCATTTAAGGTTTGCCTTACAGATAGCTCTGAAAATAACTAAAATAGCTAATACCTTTCTTTTTTATATATTTGTTGATGTGAGAAATACAGTTATAATTACACATCAACTCACCCCACTAAAGTTATCCATGATATCATGAGTATAATGAAATGTAAAAATTTTCCCTTTTTTTTTTTTTTTTTTGGTTGGTTGGTTGAGGGGGTTTTGTTTGGTTTTGATTTTCCTTTAAGGGAGATTTTTTTTTAGTGTAACATTTCAGTAGAACAATTAAAGACTAGTTTTATGCCATCATAGTATACATTTGATATCAGAAAATACAACTCAAGGTGCGGCTCAGAAGTCAGATGTGGTTTACTATACAGGCACCTGTTAACTGACAATGAGAGCTGACATTACTATAATGGAAATGCCCAGTGTATATTTATGGAACATTAATTCAGCCTATAATATTGCAGCTGTCAAAATCTATGGATGTAGATTCTATTTCAGACATTTTCCTTTTCTTCCTTGTAATTCACTTTGGGGTTTTTGTGTGTGTGTGTGTGTGAGAGAGAGAGAGAGACTTAAAAACAGATTAGTTAAATGTCCCATTTGAACTGTTTTCCTTGTCTTCACATTCCCTTCGTAATGAGCCAGGTTGAATATCTCAGTCTTTTGAGAAGAAACTGTTTAATGCAATAGGCTTTTTCTCTCTGGCAAGAGGAGTAGGGCTGAGGTAACACCTCAACACTGACAAAAGATTCCCGTAAGTGGATGATGCTCACAGACTTTCCCCCTTCCCTAGGGAGAGATTTGAATAATGCAAGGTTAAGGGGCTTGGCATATTACCTCAGGACAGCTGTTCCAGTCCTGCAGAACAACATGAAAAAAACACAGAGGCAGACTGGGATGGGAGGTGTTATCATACAAACAATGCTTGTCTCACTGCTGTAACAATGAGCACAAGGTGCAATGCTGGGGCAGATGGATAGTGAGGAATCAGGAGGGAAAAGCACAGATCATAAGCTGGAATTGAGGAAAGGCTAGACAAAAAAGCAAAGGTGTGTCATTCATGACATTGAAACTGTGATCTTGAGTTCTGCTGGCTTTTTTATCCTCCTGACTAAAGCTGTGATGAAATAAGGCCAGCCAGGGACAGAGAGAGGTGTGAAGAAGACATTGGTCACTTAAGGAATGAAACAGTGCTTGAGGGTCTCAGTTGTGACATTTTTCAGAGGTACAGACAAAAGGTTGAACATCTAACAGAGAACTGAGGCAAGTGGGGAGTGGGGAGCCAGGAAAGAAGAAATGAGAAAAAGAGCATTCATGTTGTTTAGGTGGGCTGTCACAGCTGACACACAGGTTATGGTAGTTATCACAAATTTTCAGCTTCACATAACTGGATTTAGGCATTTCTAATACTACAGAGGTGCTTATTTATAACATAATTACTCTATTCAGGTAAATGACAAATCCTTAAGTAAACATTGTAAGGGAAAGGTGTTTCTGTGACTCAACTGCCTTTTTGAGCCCTATTTTCTTGTCCATCTTTAATTCTTGTAACAGCTTACCCCTAACTGCCACCTCTAGCTTTCACCACTTTCATTTAAGTGTTCCTGGGTCATCATGTGTCATCTATTATACTGTAAATTGGTCCTTCTACACTCCTAATTTTCCTAATTTTTGCAGCTTCCTCTTCACCTTACTATCTTGCATGTGCTGTGTGATCTCATAAAGAAAAAAAAAAACCAACTTGTCATCTTTATGCTTGATCATGTGAAATCTTCATGAATGCTTATCAATATGACATGTTTCTGTCACTGATCCATCACATTGCAGCTGCACTTCAGTCTGCTGTCTTGCAGATACAACTACATGTTAAGAAAACCATAATACTGGAGGATGTTATTTTTTGAATGAGTCTGTTTTCGGTACTACTTATTCATGTTGAAAAGATAAAAACAGGTATGACTGTCAGTTAACATAAGGTTGCAAAGCTACTTTCCCTTAAAGCAGTTGAAATTTTGACCTAATAACATGTTAATTTGGGGGGTTGGGTGGGTGTTTCAAGGTTTTTAGAAGGACCTTATTTCAGAAAATGAGGTCAGTATTCTGAAGTTAGTGACATTCATTTTTATCAGATAAGCCTGATGTCTCTCATCTGTGTCCACAGAGATTGACTGACTTATTCCAGTTTTAAAAGTGGAAAATGGGAGAGTGTGCTCTCCATCAAAAAATCTCATGGCATAAAAACATTCAGAAGCCATCAGTTTATGTGATGTGAAAAGTAATTAAATGCAACAACAGCATGACATCAGCAGTGGATAATTTTCAGACTTTAAATGTCATTCCTTTTAAACTCAAGAGTTGTTTGAGGTTTTTGTCTCCATTTCACAAGATAGAGTACAAAACATTGTGACACGCTTAATATTTCTTCCGCCAAGCCGTCCATTCTGATTTCATTCTCACCCTTTACAGAGTTGTTGATTTCAGCCTGCATTTGGCTGCCAAAAATGCGATTGCACACGCAGCACCAAGAACAAAGTGAAAATGAATTATGCATTGGGAAGGAAGTTACATTTGAGTCAAAAAACTTAAGACTTCAGCACCTCCAAATTACAATATAATTTATGAGTGAATACATTTAAAGAGATAGCAACGGACTGAAGCAAGAGAGGGTCAGCCATGTCGAGGCTTAATATAATTTACAGTAGCTTTCAATTATTTATTTTTAAGAAGCCACTGAGCACACTGGATCTTTTCAGTGGTAATGTCAAAATATGGATATTGGGAAAAAGACATGAATAATAGTGACAGGTTTTTATGCATGATAATGGTATATGGGGACATTTAAAATATGGATCGCTCACCAGAGCAAAAAGCACATGTCATTTACTCTAAAAATACACGACTGTATGCTTAGTGGCTCTTCTCCTGCACTACAAAAGTTTGCTGAACTTGATTTTTTTTTTATTCTTTCTTCTTCTCCCTTTTGATTTAAAACTTTTTGCTTTGAAACAATGGCTGCTGAGTTCAGATTTACTCCCCAGAAAGAAAAAAAGAGGCAGGACTCTTTACAGTGACTCAGGTAGAATGAAAGCAAGCCTTTTAAGACTTCCAACTCATGCAGTCAACAATGTTTTGCTTTTTACCTACCTGTTTCATAATATTATACCTAAAACAAGTGTGTGGCTTTTGACACCCTAGAATGAACTTTGGAAGATCTGTTTTCAATTTCTTGAAAAGCTTTTTTCAGAGAAATAGGCAAGTTGCTGCAGCACCAAAGTGACAAAATGCTTTTTGGTTCTCAAAATCCCTATGTAATACTTGCTCTAATACTATAAACAACAAAAACACTGAAACCTTGATTTTCAACTGCAGATTTATATAAAATAAGGTGGTCCAATGGATATTTACTTAAGATTCCAACCTATGCCCAGACCCCAGAAACCAGGAAACATATTGAGGTGCCTCCAGCTATCAATCCAGACAGAAACAAACCCCCTATAGCTTCTACATCATATCTGTCTGTCCCAGGCAGATCTTATATGCCTTAAGGTAGCCATCTAGACAATTTTATTTAGTTACCTGAAATCTGGATAAATGTGTTCCTTGTGCCTCTGTAGAGACCACTCTGCTCAGTGTTTTCAGATGGTGTTTTTTGGATCAGCCTTACACATCAGATTCCAATGGACAATGGAGTCTAAATGTTAGACGCCAGAGTAAAAATAGGTTATTCTTCCTTGGGTTACCACCAGCATTCTGCCTCCATCCTACCCCTGTGGTTGCATTACAGTTTGGGGGCAGCCTACTTGGCCTTGGAAGTGTCCCCCTGTCCTGTGGCTGTGTACTCTCACTGCAGGTATATATGGTATTTAACTATTAATGCTGATCAGAAGTATAAAATCAGCATATTTTACAGTAACAAAAGTGAGAGTTAGTGAAGTATTTAATACATTGGGACTGGTATTTAGTGCTTCCTTTTTTTTGTTCATTGACTTCTATGCCTCTCTTTCACTGTGTTTCTGTCCTTTTTCTGCTCTTTCTTACCAAGATAGAAATGCACTGAAGAATACCTGATCATACAGTGGAGATTCCCTCCTGAGGTGTGAGCGTTCTGGTCTCATAAATTAAACACTTTGAGTATTTAAAGACAGATTTTTCAAAGGATGCGCTACAGCTGCTGAACATTTAATGCAGAGTGCAAATACTTGCAATTCCTTTGCATGTTGCTACTTTACAGGAAAAACAAACAAACAAACTGTGGTATGACCTGCTGCAGTTTCAAATTCAAGAAAAAAAAATCATCAGTTACAGTCTCAGGTAGAGGAAGGAAATTTTCAGCTGAAGGCTGGTCATTTGCTTTGCAATAGATAAGTGAATTTCTTAGAATAAAAAGGTAAAACACTCAGATTTTGGTATCTGAAGATTCCATACTTACATATCTCTCCCTAAACATTGCATAAAAGCTCTACTTGCCTTGAAGCTATGGCATCTGGTCACAGTCATAAGAGTCACTTTAATCCCACTACTATCGTTATTGCCAATACTAAGAGTAGTACTTATCTAATTAAATGTGGACCTTACCCCTGAGCTAGTGATCCTTTGGTTCTCTTAAGCAAAGCAGAGAAATAGATACTTTTAGGTGCAGTGCACCTTACTCTTAACTAGAAATCCAAAATATGTCAGCTAACCAGACTGATTTTCTTCAAGTGTGTAGGGTTTTGACTTTTAGGTTTGGGTTTTTTTGGGGTTTTTTTTGGTTTTTTGGGGTTTTTTTTGGTAGATTATAAAAGCAATGTTAAAATTAGCTGAGAATTAGCGTGAAAGGCATAGGCACCTACAATTACTAGAGGAAGACCATTATTTATTTCTCTGTTTGAACTTAGCACTTTGTTAGAGATGAAATGTACTTATTTTAAATAAAGAAGTACAAGGGGTAGTTTTGTCATTTACCACTTTAGGAAAGCATTGACCTGTGAATAAATTTCGGGGGATTTTTAGGGGGTGTATTTTTGGTTTTTTTTTCAGTTGATTTGTTTGTTCTTGTTTGGGTTTTTTTGGTTTTTTTGTTTTGTGTTGTTTTGTTGCTTGTTTTCTATTTTATTTTTTCCCACCAATATTTTTCATTTTACTTTTTTAAATTTTTTTTTTAATTTGTTTTCTTCTATAGGATTTCTTTATTGGGGAGAAAGTAATCATGGCTTTTACTGTCTCATCAGCTCCCATGCTGGTAGAGACAAGCAAAAACTAAAATTGAAGAGATATTTACTGTTTGAATCCTACAACAGATCCTGCAAACTCCTCTCATCTGCAAAGACAGAATGTTTTAATTTTTTTTTGTTTTATCAGGTTATCATAACTGGTTCATATCATCATCAACAGACCAGAGCAGACCAAGTGACAAAGTGTGTCTGTGCATGAGATTAAATCACCACTTTCCCGTTAGTAAATAGTAGGGAATATCCAAAGAAATAAAGAGGAAATAACTTACTAAGCATTGCATCTTCTGAAATTCTTTATTGATTTTATGGTATGATTTTGTCTGATATCACAACAACATAAGTGAAAATGGGAATTATCTGATCTTTGGTTTATCAATAAATCTCATTTCTTAGAAAGTGTCACAAACCTAAGCCAAATCCTAGAGTTAAGTAGCTTTTTAACTGTTCATTCTGCACAGACTTTGTTCTATTTGTCTTTCCAGATATTGAAGATCCCTGTGTCTGATTATTGGTGATGAAATACCAACTATCATGGAGGGCAGGACTGGATTCTTTTGATTTGGATTTTCACAGGGAGTGAACATTGTGAAGAAAGGTGAACTAGTATGATTCAGGTGTTGTTCAAGAACATCATTTAAGAAAGGTAGGAACAAACGAGGTACATGCATCCTCAGACAAGTTTTGCATACTGTGAAAGGGATTTCAATACTGTCTTTGTAGCAGTCCCCACAAGCACATGGAGAAGTGAAAAAGCCAGCAAAGTGGGAAATTAACAGTCACCTCACCTAGTTCCAGCATTTAGTCTTTGCCCCAGTTCACGGCAGCAAGAAAAATAAAAACACTCTCAAGCAAGAAGAGAACAGTTCCACTTTCTACCATGAGCCATGTAG
Source organism: Passer domesticus (assembly GCF_036417665.1). Lineage (NCBI taxonomy): Eukaryota > Metazoa > Chordata > Aves > Passeriformes > Passeridae > Passer > Passer domesticus. The sequence continues at coordinate 5,609,215 of NC_087512.1, read as the reverse complement.
GCACAAATAATGGGCTCAAAGTTTAGAATTGTGCAGATTGGTAGAAGAATGAAGGCTAAATAAACCCCTTTTCTCCTTTCAATACATTACTGTGTTGTTTTTTTATGGAATGGGAGTTAACTGGCACCAAGCTGTTTATCTTCTTCAAACACAGATGAGCTATAACCAGTGTCATTCATCACTCCGTCCAGGGGCGCTGCATCTGTGAAAAGATTGGCCTAGAAACCAAGGGTAAAGAGTGTCCAGCCTGTTTCTTAAAAGACATTTAAATCCTACTACTTAAAAATGGTGGATTTGCTGAGGTTTGCAACAACAGTCCATCATGAACTACATCTGCCCAGCAACCCCAGAAATCAAGGCTGCCTTTTACCAACAGCTGACCTTATAAAGCAACATTCCTAACATGAGTCCTTTGAGCCAAATACCTCACAGACAAAGGGCTTTTCTGATGATCTTCAATCTACATTTGGAGTTGCCAGCCTATGCCTTGCAAACTTCCACATTTTCCTCACGAATCATGCAAAACTCTTAAGGTTTAATGGTCTCTCACACTCTCTTTCCTCAAGTGATTCTACCCTTCAGGAAGATTTATGCCTACCTGTCAAAAGCTGCTAGATTTCTATCTCTCTTTCTTTCTACCTCTCTCTCTTCTTTTTCTACCCCCTGAAGTTTCAGAGCTGGTTGTCACTCTTTAACAGTTTATTTTCCATAAATACACAGTGAGCATCTCACCCTTTCCTCAACACTGGAGCACATTCTGCTTTCATATGCAAATCCTCTCAGTCAACAATGTAGCAGGAATATGTTTAAACAAGAATAGAGATAGCTAATCAATGTACTTCCCTAAGATTACTTATTCCTGAGTTGCTGAGTCTGTCTTTGCTTGGTCCTTGCTCAGTTACAACTCTTGTGAATGTCTAGGGAAGTTTAGTTTGTGAAACAACTGGGAGAGATGTGAGTAAGAGTATTAGCATAGGATTTTATATTGGCCTAGTATTATATCAGAGATATCACTGGAGTGGACTCCTGAGGGTATAAATACACTGCAGGCTTCTTACTGACATCCTTCTATTACCTTTGTGTATTTTTTCCCAAATCAGGCACCTGTTATGACTTGGTCTGTAAATCTGGGCAGCCCTACAACATAATTAAGATATTCCAGGAGTGCACAAAGCACTGAGAATTAGTAGGGGACTGACCCTAGGTGGGTGCCAGGTACCAGCCACAGCCCCTCTCTCACTCACATCTGCAACTGGACAGGGAAGAAAAAAATTTAGCACAAAGTTTATGAATTAAGGACAGGGAAAGATCAGTCACCATCGCGGGCAAGACTGACTCAGCTTGGAGATATTAACTGAGTTTATAACAAACAAAAGCAGAGCAGGATAATGAGAAGTAAAACATTAAAAACAACTTCTCCCAGTGTATCCCTTCTTTCCAAACTCTCTCTCTTTCCTCTTAGTAGTGCAGGAAAATGGGAATGAGGTTATGATCAGCTCATCACCTGTTGTTCCTGATGCTGCTCAGGAAGAGGATTTGAAATCCTTCCCCTGCTCCAGTGTGACATCCTTCCTGTGTGAAGCAGGTCTCCATTAATTACTCCAAAGTAAGTCACTCCTTCGCAAGGTTCATTCCTTCAGGAACAGGCAACTCCAATGCAGGGCCTCACAGGTCACAAACGCTACTGAAAACCTGATCCTCTCTCCAGAGGTCTGTAGGTCCCTGCCAGAAGCCTCCTACCAGATAGGCTCCCTGTGTGTTGATAACCCTCCTTTGGGCACCCCCCTGCTCCAGCCCGGGCTCCCCCAGGGGCTGCAGGTGGATCTCTGCTCCCCCTGCCCTCCCTGGGCTGCAGGGGCACAGCTGCCTCAGCCTGGGCTGCTGCAGGGGCTGCAGGGGAACCTGAGCTCCAGAGCCTGGAGCAGCTCCTGCCCCTCCTGCACTGCCCTGCCTGGCTGCAGGGCTGCTCCTCTCACACATTCTCACCCTGCACTCTTCCCTGAGCATAAATACTTCTACATTTTATGTTTTTTTCCCTTCTTAATATGTTATCACAGAGGCATTACCATCATTCTTGATGGGCTTAGCCTTGGCCAGCAGTGAGTCTACCCGGGACCCATCTGGTGTTTGCTTTGCTGGACATGGGGGAATATTCCAGCAGCATCTCAGAGAAGCCACCAGCCCCTCTAAAAAGCTACCAAAACCTCGTCATGCAAATCTCAGGCCTACTTTCCCTTAGTTAGACAGTTATTTCTTAGATCTGCAGATATGTGTTCAGAAAAACATATAATACTTATTAAATATTGGGATATAAAAGTCTCTTCTCTAGCTATACAATCTTTACAGAATTGAAAGAGTTCTATTGTGGCAAAAGGTTTTCTCATGATTTTGATTACCTTATGACTTGAAAAAGTATTTAATGAGTGTTCAGTATTTTCAGCCTGTCGGATTTGATCAGAAAAACATGTTTCTAACACTTCTGCTAAATATGTCAAAGGACTAGATTCTGTCTTTTTTTACCTAAAAATATTGGGCTGTAAGGACAGAGAAGAGAAATACCTGTTGCTTCATTGTTTTTCTACTTACTGACAGACTAAGATTCTTCCCAATAAGGTATTTGAAATCCTGCTTTAAATATTCAAACTGAGGGTGAAAAGATTATCCAAGAGTGTTAATGTCAAATTTACTTTGCATGAAGTGCACTAGAAAGGAAAATTCACCTTAACAAGGATCAACACTACATGCTAAAAGACCCGCACTAAACTACATTGATTGATTTAAAAGAATTTGAGAAGGTATGCACATGTTCCAGAGCGTCTTTTTTTTTTTTAAGTTACTGTGAGATTTATGGTATTCCTCAAGAAACTGTATCAGGAGCATCATGATTCCTTGCCTACATAAGCCCAAGCCAGATCTTCGTCTTCTGTTCATTAGGGGCTTCCTGGGGACCATGGGATATTTCCAGGGTTAAAGCATGATCCTGAAACTCTCTTTATTTTTTTGGAAAAAATGATTACCTCATAAAATTCTCACATTCAAAGGCTTAAAAGCACTTAGGAGTGACAAGCGAGTTTTGTATGGACAGTCAAAACAAAAGCTTTTCCCAGGCAAGTAAGCAATTTCCACATCTACCACCAATCATGACAGAGCCCTTGTGTGTCCTTAAGGATTCAGACATGGTTTCCCATGACTGTTAATGTTTCCAATTAAAGCAATCCTCTTGTTATCAGAGGGGATGTTGGGCAAGTAGCAGTTTCCCAGTATGAATAAGCAGTGCACAGCTGGCTCTACATCTCCTCAGTATGCAACAAAATAGAAGTCAAAACCTGTGGATGTGAAGACCCTGTGCTCTGCTAATTCCAGCAATAAACACAGAAATTTTACAGTGACATGCTGAATGAGCTTTTCATCCCTGCATTTGTGCTAAGAGACTGAGTTGGACTCAGTTCAGGTAGCAGACCCGTTTTAGTGAAGCAATGCTTTGGGGCTTATATTAAAGGGCAAAATAAAACATAATGCTTCCCTATCTCCAGCTTCAGAAACGACACTTGCTGTGTTTTTCAACCTCCTTTTGAGGTTTGTATTGGCAGAACATCAGTCACTTTATTTCTACAGCACCACTCTTCATAGCTCTAAAAGTGTTTCATAAAAGCCAGTAACATCCTAATTTTGAGCACCAGCAGACAAATTATGTGTTCAGAAAACATGCCTCAGCTCTTTGTTTCAAAACCTAGTTGATCTAGCTTGTTTTAAAGTGGAGTGGGTTTGTTTTTTCTTGTTTTATTTGTTTGCTTTTTTAATCACTCCTTGTAAGCTGCATGGTCAATTTACAATTTATGTTCATGAAGAAGCAAATGGCTACTATATACACATATATGCTGTTTTGCTCTCTTGCTGTCCCTCACAAGGACATGATAAATATGAATATTTTTACTATGCATTCATACTCTGAATCCAATGTTTAGGTATTGAAATCAAGAGCTGAACACACTGAACGTGAGATACAGCATCCTATGGATTTTTCTTTGCCTTGTTTTCTTGGTAACCCACTTGCACAATGCTCTTATTTAAATAAATTGTATAACATGAATTTAAGCACTATTCAGTATAAATTACCTCTAAATTCTGAAAAAAACCCAAAACTCCTGCTGACATATTTTTCTTCCGGAGATGATTTGTATCTCAATTGTGAAAACTAAGGCAGAAGTCAGTGATTTCATATTGAACCCAAGGCACTCATCTTGGTGTATTTTTCTAACCTTGGATCAGTCACAGTTTCCCATGCAATTAGAAAAGAAATTACATGTCTTAAAAACATGGTTGAGAGGAACTAAGTGTCAGTGACTGTATAGAAAACCTATGTATCTCCATGGGATTCATTGAGAAAGGAAGAAATTGCCTTTCCAGATAGCTTGGGGATCAGAATATTTCCTGTAGAAATGGGGAAAAGCATCCTCAAAAGCCTCCATTGGACTGGGTTTGAGCTGAGTTTGAGCTTTCACATGCCAAATAAGCTTGATTACTTCTTGTGTGAACAGAAAATTTTTTCTGGCCTATCTGCTGCAGCTAGATTCTTTAATCTTCCAGAAAAGCTGACATATATCATTGTGGACTAAAACAGCAATGTAAAAGAGTGAGTTACTCGTATGGAGTTATCTTCCTGGATTTTAGACTCTCTTTTTAGTTATGGTTACATGTATAATCTAGGAGTATCCGTCAGTAGTGGGCAATTAAATTCTGCTTGATTGGTCTGCCTCTGGTTTACACATTTTATGTTGCTTTACTGCACAGTGACCCAGATTTAGCAGTAGTGATGGAACATGCCTCTGGCTGTTCCATAACATGGTTGGTAAAACACACTTTTGGAAGTGAAATCTGTGGCCTCCATCACCCACTTCTGCAGAGCTGAAAACAGTTTTAGCATATCCTGGGACAACTTAGGATCTGTGGGCCTGTGCCACAGAGCTTTGAACCAATGCCAAAAGATTATTCCTTGGCAGGAGAGCTACATGTGACAGACCATGGAGACTAGGGAGTCAAATGCAGCACAGTGGGGCTGTCAATATATCTGATGTGACTGGCTACAGCATCATGCCCTGACCACTGGGCCAGCAACAATTCCTTATGCCTTTGATGCTGACAGTTGCGATAAGCTATCAGGAGTTAATTTTTTGGTGTGCAGTCTTGGCTGTCTTTCTTCTATCAATATATTACCAACTCGAATTATTTAAAAAGAAGTTTTCTGTTCTGTTTAACTGAAAGAGAGAAAAGATCCATTGAAGGCAGAACATGAGTAAGTGTAACATACAAAGACTAGTTTGTCACAGCAGCTATATCTCTGCACTTCTGCTATTAACATGTGCACTTAGAAACTGAAACAAACCTTAAAGCCTTTTTTTTTTGTTTGTTTTTGCAGAGCCCTAAAGCTGATTAAATCAAATGCAGATGTGGAATTGGTGCAAAACAGATGCTGAAAAGCCATGTCAATATCCTAAAGGAATCCATTCCGTATCAGAAGGAAACTTAATTTCTACTATAAAGAATTTGATTATGTATTGTTATACCAAATGTGATTAATGTTTTGTGGTGATTAATCAACTGCAAAATATATAATTATGCCATCTGTATTTTTCCAGCTTCTTGTCACTTAAGAATTACACTGGGGAGTGGGAGGTGGGATAATGAGCACTGGTGGCATTTAGAGTGCTTAAAACTGCACTCAGAAAGCCTGAGGAATCCACTAACAAAAAGAACTGGCATTTATTCTAATAGCAAAACCTCTAAGCATATTAAGCAAGAACCCAGAAGACCCATTGGCTTGATAGCTACTTATGTGGAAGACCCAGTTATGGAGTTCAAACAGCCTGGGACCCATGAGGGCTTGCTCCAATTCAAAGGTAACCTATTAAGACCCCAGGAGAATATTCAGAATTTGACTTTTGGACCACCTCCTGCTGTCTGATTTATGAAAGAGACCTGACACTGATGCAAGGATCATCGACTGTCTTCTGGTTGCATGTAAAGTGAGGTATATTTGCAGTGACAGTTGAGAGCAAAGAATAACTCTAACTACTTACTTTTTTTTTTTTTTTTTTTTCCCTCCCTAGGGAAAGCAATTGTTTAGGTTCAGATCTGAGGTAAGACACTTGGCCCACAAAATCATCTATCAAACTGAAGAGATGCCTTTTCAAAATGTCATACAGAATTAAGGTAAAAGAGGTAAAAATAAAGTCTCCTTTGGGAAGGTGGTCCCAACCATATTACAGATGAGTGATCTGTATCAGTCTTTTATCTATTCTCAAATTAAAATACATCATTTGGGAGATTCATCCTTCATCTGTTTGGCGTTTGCAGAGGGTAGAAAATGTGAAGACTGAATCCAGAGTCTTAATAATTCCCACATGCTTGTAATAAAAGCATTCTGGTAATACTTTTTTATTTGGTTCACTTGTTTTCTTTCTTATTTTTTTTTAATAATATAATGTTTATGTAAAACATGGTCTAGCAGTGCTTCCCCTTTTTATCGATCTCATTTAACTTTGTTGAAAATTAACATACTGGAACCTGCTGAAATTCAACAGAGCAAAGGCAGGTCCTGCACCTGGGGGGGAACAGCCCCAGGCTCCAGCACAGGCTGGGGTGACCTGCTGGAGCAGCTCTGAGGGGAAGGTCCTGGGGGTCCTGGTGGACAACAGGGGGTCCATGAGCCAGCAGCACCCTGGGGGCCAAATGACAATGGAATCCTGGGGTACATTGGAAAGAGCATTCCCAGCAGGTCAGGGAGGGATCCTGACCCTCTGCTCAGCCCTGGTGAGGCACACCTGGAGTGCTGTGTCCAGGTGTGGGCACTTTGTGAACTCCTGGAATGAGGCAAATGGAGAGCTACAAAATTAACCAAGGGACTCTTCTGATGATCTCCTTTCCTTTCTCCTCTCCAAGCAGAAGAAAGTTTGAGGGACCTGACTTTTTACAGACTCTAGAAAAGACCACTGGCAAGGGACCTCTTCAATGGGTAAGAATATCTAAAGGGGAGGGGGTCCAAAAGGATGGAGCAGGCTCTGCTCAGTGATGCCAATCCATAAGAGGTAATGAGAAAAACCTACTACACAGGAAGTTCCACCTGACTATAAAGAAGAGTTTCTATACTGTAGAGTGATGGTGCTGGAACTGTGCATCCAGAGAGGTCCTGGAGTCTCCCTCACTGGAGATATTTCAGAATCATCTGGGCACAATCCTATGCCAGGATTGAAGCAGGGATCTGGGATGAGATGAGCCTCTGTGGTCCTTTCCAACCTGAAACATTCTGTGGTTCTGTGATCTCCAAAGAAATGAAGATCAATGCAGGCCCACATGTATACTTTAACCATGATCATGGAGTAGTTTTGAATAAAAGATTCATGGTATAAGGTGGAATCTAAATGTCAAGATCTTGAAATTGTGATCTAGTTAGTGCTTTTATTTTGCACTACTTGAGACATAAGACAGGGTTTAATAAACTTCAAAAAAACTCACATACAAAGGTACTCACTGGCATTTTAGACACTCACCATAGCTGTTAAAGTTCAGCTGCAACTCCATAACACCATGGGCACCTCGGAGATATTGTGTCATATTTATAGTTCCTTTGTGGATAACTTGGATATCAGGGAAATGACACTACATGCATGTTTAGGTATTTGGCCCACCCTATGTCTTTCAGTATATGGATCTCTGGATCTATCAGCCTTCAAATTCTCCCTGTGAAAAGATACTTTTTTCTTCCTTCTTGTGTTCTGTTTCTCCCTTGCCTTTTTAATTTGTAACATATCTATAAAAGGTTCATTCTTCCTGAACTTTTAAGGGATTGGTCATGATTGGTTGAGGACCCCAAATAAAAAAAAAAAAAAACCACAGTGATGTTACTGAAGTGGGTATCTGGCAAAACTCATGAATCAGGGAGAGGTAAAGCCTGATAAAGGAAAATAAAGATTCTTCTTACACAAACACATGCTTTGGTAATGAGCAATAACAGGGGAAAAAATAAACTACAATAGAAGTTGCATGACAGTTTGAGTTTGGTTGATATATATTTGGTTTTAAAGTTGCCTCAATGTGTCAGTGTTTTATTCATGGCTGGCAGATAGTGTAGATGCAGCAGAAGTAGTATAATGGTTTGAAATATCAATGTAATTATGTTTTAGGGTCAAGTACCTTTTTAACATCCTTCCTGGTGGAAAAAAAAAAGAAAGAAAAAAGGAAAGAAAAAAAAAAAAGAAAATGAGAGTGGAAACAGAAGAAAGAAACAGAATATAGAGAAAGCCTACTTCTAAAACAAAAATTGATAATGAAAAGACAAAAATATTTGAAATCATAGTGCTCTGTATAATGTGAAATCACAAGGTAGTGGCAGTGCCCCATTTTGTGTTCACTACTGTTATTTTATGCCTTTTGTGGGTGCTTGCAATTGCAGTACTTTTTGAGCATCAGCAGAAGCAACTACTGTCACCATGTCACCATCATCACTCTTTGTTCCTTCCTGAAGTACTTACAACTTGCTAGTTATAACTACTTCTCTCAAGTTGTTGATGCAGTTTGGATGAAACGTATTAAATTACAAGTGTGTGAGTGAGTGAAGTATTAACGAGTGCATGTGTATGAATGATTAGATTAAATAATGTGAATTAACATAAGAACAGTAAATCTACATTAGGAAAGTAGTTACTAGAGTCTCCCTTTATCATCAAAGAAAATAGACTCCACAAAAGGATGATTCAGACCACGGGTGATTTTGCCTGGAATTTGCACTCTAATTTTCACGTTAATAGAAACAAGGAACAATTGCATTGATTTCAGTGGTGATGGGACTTTTAATTTGCTGGTGGTGGTGAAGGACTATTGCTCCCCTTTTCCAGCCATTCTTTCAAAATGAAATGATCTAATTCTAAAGAATAGACAAAGCTCTGAAAATCACGCTGTGGAGAAACCATCTACACTTTTCTGTGACTGGAAATGAAGAGGAAAAAAAGCCTGATGACCCAATAGGTCATTCCCTTTGCTATTTTTTGTGATTTCCTGCCAATCCCGTCTCTGTTAGTCTTGATTAAATATTCAGAAAAATCATTACTTATACATAAAACTATTCATTTAAAGGTGCTTCAAATAAAGCAGACTACAGACACTTTGTTAAAGGAAGGCAACATTCAAAAGATAGTGTATCTTTGAGTCCCAATTAGGCCAGATCATTAAGGAAATATATTGCAATTAAGTTTATATCCACTGGATGGAACTTGTTGCCAGATAACAGGAACCTCTCAAGTGTGGGTTTGTTTTTTGTTTTGTTTTTTTTTTTCTTATCAGGATTATTATCACAGTATGAGATCATTATTCCAGATAGAATATAGCCAAACATTACTGAATTCTAAAAAAAAAAAAAAGTCAATTTAACTAATTAAAATTTGTAAGTTCGAGCTTGCTATTATAAGTGAAAACAAATAGGAAAACTATTTGGTGCAAAGGGATTCTTTTGTTTTAAATTGATACAAATACACATCAGCAGTATTAACTCCTAGAGTACTATGGGGCAATAGATTTACTTCTCTCATGTGTGTTGTGCTAAGGATCTAAGAGGTTACTTCATTCTGACTCAAACTAGTGATCCATTGTCAGTTTTCTTTTTCTTCTTCAGCGGCAATTTCAAATGATTTCTTCAATCTTCAAGTGCATCTGGTCTAGCTCCATTTGGGTGATACATATGATCTCTGAAACTCTCATTTCCGCATAAAATTAGTGTCCTGGATCTTATGCTTATAACTCTTATGACTCTCCTTTGATTTCTGCTACATCCAGCTCTTGCCCTATTCAGAAACTCACAGTTTTCAACATAAGAAGCTGCTGCTTTAATTGAACCAATTTTCTAAATTGCACGATTGCCAGCACTGGATGCATTTCAAGATCAAGAACACCATTTCCATGTCGTTAACTTTTCAGCCCCTTTGTTTTCTTCCATCATTATTCCAATGTTCCTTTTCCCCGTCCAGCCTGTATGTACAGTTACAAGTTATAGAAACCAAAAAATGGTCTAATTCTCTCTCATCCCTTTGAAATCTAATTGTTTTTCTTTCAAGAATCCCAACCTGCGCTTGAATATGGTAGGCTTTTTCTTTTTTTTTTTTTTTTTTTTTTTTTTTTTTTTTTTTTTTTTTTTTTTTTTTTCTTGTCTAGAGTTCTGCCTCCTGCATTTGCTAAGCACTACTTCCCACCAGGTGTTTTTTAACAGAAAACTCAATAGACTGTGAATTAGTTTGGGAATTCCTGTGAACTGGAATGAAACATGAACAGTAATATTCTTAAAGTGCCTTTAAGATTGTGATAAAACAATGACAGCTAGTAAAATTTTGAAGGGCATAACAATTGGAGTGACCCATGACATATTTTGTGTGAGAACTACCCGCTGATTATATCATTACAAGTATGATGCTGCTCTTTGCACATACTGGGCTCAAATTAGGTTCATAAGCAATCCCCTCCATAAAGAAAAAGAATAAGTGAACTTATTCTCCCTGGCTTGCAGCAGTGCATGTAAGGGTTTAATCCAATCCATGAGTGATCTGGTCTGAGTGTGAATACATTTTCAGGAGGCAAATTTACCCTGAACTATAATGCAAAGAACCTTGATGTGTTGATGGTTAACTTTACCACAGATCCCAGATGTTCTCATCCAGCTTGCTTCATGATGTGCAGGAGATGGATTAACACGTGAGAGAGAATTTCATCAGGGAAAGTGCTTTAGTCACAGGTTGTAATACTACACCCGAAACTGATGTTTGACTCTTATTGTCTTCTTTTTATTTTGTCTTCATTTCTCCTTACTCTTTTTTGGTTTTGTTTTTGGGTGGTTTTTTTTGTTTGTTTGGTTTGGTTTTTATTTTGTTTTGTTGTTTTGTTTTGTTTTTGTTTGGTTGGTTTTAAAGTTTGTTTATTTCTGTTTTGTGGGTGTTGCTATCATATAACTACACCACAAGGCTGAGGATTGAGAAGTAGAATTGTGAGATAAGTCTCTGGGAGAGAGGTACCTTTGTGTTAAAAATACCTCCAAAAAACAAAACAAAAAAAACCTATTAAGAATGTCCTGTGTCCTATTTTATGACAACAGAAAGTTGTCATAAAATAGGACACAGGACATTCTAAATGACTTGCTAATAAGCAATACCTTCCTTCTGGCAATTCCTTCAGCAACAGGGTATAAAACATATCTTTCATTAGGGCTTAAAAAAATCAACACTTTGTAAACATAAATTTTTTTGTCAGTTCTTATAATTTATCTTAAAAAAACAAAGGCAAAGAAAATACACATCTCTGGATAAAGGATAAGTTCAGCAACTCTTTAGACAAAGTACACCTTCCTTTTTTAAAATATTTATTTAGGTAAGGGAGAAGTTAAACTACAAAACCCCTTGAAAACTAGTTTGTCACTTATCCACTCAGACAGCGTCAAGAGCAATAATTGAGTTTTAATTTAAGTTACACACAGTAGTTGTGTATTCTTCAGCCTTTATCCTGAATTTATGTGAAAGAATAATTAAATCCTGCTCTCTTTTTTTCTCCTTTCTCTTATTTTTTTCCTCTTCCCTCCACATCAGTGATCTAGAGCAGGGATAGTTCTTCCTCTGTGGATGCTGTCAAAGGATGATTTTTATATTTGCAGCCCACTGAACATTTTACAGCCTTGCCAACCACTCATCATATGCTTATGTCCCTCTTTCACCGTCAGAATGGGCTGAAAATGAACCAGCTGTGTGAGATGGAAATAGAAACATTCTTTGTAAGTATTCATTCAGGTACACACTACACACTTTTTTGTACAGTATAGATAAATCCTTCTGTCTGTTTACAAAACAAAGTTGATAAATTTCCTCTAAGAATGAGATAAAAGAAATAAATGTCTGAAAATGTATCCATACTCTGTGGCTATCTGCAATTAATCCTCAATTATTTGCGTGTAGCTTGTCCTAGCTATAAAGTAACAGTGCCCTTGAGGCAGAGTCTCCTGGAAATGATGTAAGACAAAAAAAAACTTGATGTCAGTCATGACTGACTAATCTACATACCCTCATGATCCTTTTATAATCATATTATTTGCTTTTCATTTAGCTGGTGTTTTTGATTGTAAGGGATATCCCAGCAATTATATAGTCAATGCTATTAGAACTCTGATTGTGATCTTACAGAATACTTGATTTCCCCCCATGTTTGTCATCCAAGAACCAAAACCAATAATAAACATTCTAAGTGGACAATTAGTGTTGATATTAAATTACTGAGAAAGAGAATATTTGCATAATAATTGTTGATAGTAATGTATGAGCTCTCTATGGACTGCAGTGTATTTAAATAAACTACTTATCCAGTAACTCTCAGTGTGATGGATTTAAAGTTTCTTCTAATGACTTTTAAACATTATGCTATGACCTGCTTATTTTGATGTTTTGTTTGTTTCTATGTATGCACTGAGCTAATTTAATAACTAGACTTTCAGGAAATCATTTGGAAAAGTGAATAAGGAATTTCTGATACATGAATCTTGGTATACTGTTTACAATATAGAGAAGTCTTTTACAGAAATGTCCTTCATCAGATCGTTCCTTTGTTGGTCCAGGTATTTTTTTAAATTATTTTTGGCTTCCTGAGGAGATGAAAATAACTCGTGGGTAGAGTGGGCAGGGAATGCAGAGTCAAGCCAGTATTAAATTAAAAATTGGAGATTCTTTGTGAGAATTAGGTCTCAACACAGCTGTAAGAGTGTAGCATCCATGAGGTTTTTTCAATTGCCTATAGAATAGTGGGGCAAACTGAAAGAAGTTTTCACTGTCTTTGGAGTGCATCTGGTTCAAATGACTCCTGGCCAGGTGGTCATAATTTACTTCAATGTGCAACCTGAGGTATTGAGTGCTTTAGGGAAAAAGTTTATATTTCCTGTTATGGAACCTTTCATAAATCAGGCCACCCATCCTCAAACTGGAATTGTTCTGGGTCTAGCTGCCTAACCTGCTGAGGGTCTCCCATCAATCAGCCTGTCTTTGAGTCATGAAGTTAATAAGGTACATTTGTTTTCACAGCTTGAAATTCTTCAAAGGTTTCCATACTAAACATTTTTTCATACTTTAAAGTTATTTACTAATTACCTTAGGATGCTTTAGTGCATTCTATGAGACCTAGATCTTAAGTAAGAGAGTTGTATGGGCCTGGATTCATTCAGATAAGTCAACAAATTGTCGAAGACAAGGAACTTCTTGCAGAGAAAATCTAAACTGAAAGTGAAAACTTGGCCATTCTGCTCTCATAATGCACCTTCCTGAACAGATTACTATAATGTAATTTAGTGTACAGTCTGATAGCATTACCTAAATCTTTACTGCAGAGTACTTGCATGCAGCAGGGCAGCTAGAAAAGAATAATCCTACAAAGGCCCATCCTCACTACTCCATGACAATAGCCTCTTGTAATTCATCTCTTCTCAAAGCCATATGCACAATATAAAAATCAAAGAATATGTAAAGGGAAAGTCCCCAGAAAAAGGATTAAAAGTACAACTATTTCAGTAATTGTGACATTGAGTAAAAAATCTGTAGAAATCCAAATCTGTTTGAATATAAATTCATGAGCCCATGAAGGGGCAACTTTTGAATAAATTAGTCACGGTGAATAGTTTACCCAATTTTATTATAATCTGCAAGAGAGGGGCGCAGTGTGATATATTTTTTACCTGATTTTTAATGTCCTGAAGCATTTGTCATGTTGTTTACTTTGTAATCATCAGCTTTTTTACAGGCAAGCAATCTTCCAGTTTGAAAAAAAAACACACAATAAAGCAATGTGCTGCAGCCATATCCTGTCAGTTTAGTCTCTGAAGCTTCAATGCCCTGTAAATACCTTAGGCAAACCATAGATCTGCTTCAGCAAGGACATGGAAATTCAGTATGAATATGGGTTAAGCTGATCCCCAAAATTTGGTACGTATTCATAAGCAAAGCTGTTCTTCAAGATTATTCACTATTCTGGTTTTGAGAGGGTGATCTCTAAAAATGAAGATGTTGCTTCATTTCATATTTCTTTGCAGGCAGACAGACAGACAAAATTAACTATCTCAAGAGAAGCTAAACTAAATCAATATCAGTCCAGCTGAGCTGTACATCTGAGGATGGTCTCAAATCCTTTTAAATTTATTTACATCTGGTATTTTTTTTCAAAAAAAATGTGAAGAGATTTCAATATCAGGAAAAGCTATTTGCAACAAGTCTCACAGTAGCTTATATTAAACTGGGAGCATTGTAGAATCTATTTAACCTGAATCCAGTGGCCACAAAGCATGACTCTTTCCTCAAAAAAAACCCCAAAAAACCAAAAACTTATATTTCCTGATCTACAAATTATAAAAGCTGGTACAGTCTTGTATGTCCATGTTCTTGGTTTTTGAATAGGGGAAAACTCTATCACATTGGTATTCATCACTTATGCTTCAGGTTGAAAGAGGGAGTAAAAACAAAAAAAAACCAAACCAAACCAAACCAAAAAAATGCCAGAAATATTAAAAGAGTAGACCAAAGGACCAGCTGTGAAAGAAAGAAAAAATGCTTTTCCAGTGCATAGTATTTTTTTATCTTGTTAGTGGATTCTCATGGCAAATCCTAATGAAAGTGCCATTACAGTGTATGCATATAGCTTTTTGTTGCTGTTGTTGGGGTTTTTTTTTGTTGTTTTTACTTAACAGATAGATATATATGTGTGTGTAAAATTTAATACATATAAAAAGTATATATATATATATATATATATATATATAGGTTCACTGTTCATTAGAAACACCTGACTTTTATGGAAAAAACAAAGAAAGAGAAAGAAGAAAGCCATAAATTCAGATATGTTAGAAAATTTCTGGAGAGAATTGAGGAGTGGCCTATGGTTGCAATCCCTTAAGCTGTTCTTTCCCTGGCATGGATTGTCCGTGGGCTGCAGACCCTGTCCCAGTGCAGTTCTGGAAATAACAGGATGGACAGTATTTTAACATAGAGCTTAATTTGAGAGGAGAGGAAAAAAAAAAGCCTTTGTTAGTTTTGAAATGCTGTTTATAGGAGATCTTCTTTGTAATAACATTAAATTCTTGTGTGGGCAAGGAACGGGTGAGAAACTGCAATCATAGAAGACACAAGGTAAAGAAACAGTAGAAGCCAGGTCTTGCTCACTGACTGCAGAGGTGAATACAAGAAGATACTGTCTAGTAGCTTCAGCCTTTCCTCCTTCTTACCAGTACTGATGCCTGTGGCATTAAAGTTAAGTCAAAAATTGACAGTGGATGTCTGCAAGTGATAGTAATTGTACAAGATGATATTACTTGTATTCATAGGATAAGAGTCGGAAAAACATAGTTTTCCACAGTCATTGGTTTTGTTGGAATAAAAATTGCTCAGTCAAAATTTTATTTTTATGGTCTATGAGCTGTAAAGACCATTTAAGGTCAACTCTTCATACTGTATTAGGTAAACATTTAAGAGGTAAATACTTTTATCCAAGTTTGCTGCAAGCAAAGAAATAGACCATGAAAACTCAAGAGAATGGACTTGATGTTTTCATGCTATTATTTTTACTGAGCTAAAGCTTCAGTACTAGAGGTGTTCAGAGCCTCATATTTAACGTGCAAGCTTCAAAATATCACCAAAAGAAAATTGCATTGACACAGCTATAAGAGAAAAGTATTATACAGTCTATGGATTGCATGTTCTTTCATTGTGGTACCAGAACCATTTCTGTTCTCACTAGTGTTCATGTCAGAGAGAATTGGGGACCATAATGGCCAAGGTTTAACCAAAGCTCTACCTCTGTTTTCCCATCTCACTGTACCCAATTCTACAGGCTAAAACTTCCATAAGTTGCTCCATTGTTTGCACTAAGGGTGGTCCAATCTTAGCAAACCTTTTAAATGTTTGTCTGACTGTGAAGAGTCAGTCCCAAACACCTTAACCACAGGAAATAAGGACTGTGTTCTTATGACAGTTTATCACTGCAATGGAAGGAAGTGATGTGAATAACCTGTGGGGCACCCAAGTGCTTGCATGTGGATTAGGATATTAGAAATAGACAATAGGAAACACTTACTGTTATGTATGAAAATTTAAGCAGTTCTACCCATGGAGGAGCTAGAAGTGATTTCTCTAATTCAAACACAACAAGAGAGTAGGGTTTTTGTAGAGAAGATTTGCTGTTGAAAAAAAGTACTGAATTCTCATCTTACATCATCAAGAATACTTCCTGTGAAAACCCCGTCTTATTGTTCAGAGAAGAAACAAGAAATATGGCATGGAAGAGGATCAGGATGGAGGTTGGGGATGGTGAGAAATGGTTGAGATATTATGCTGGAAATTCTTCTGCCTTAAATTCTTTTGAGACCAAAGGAACTGCACGTTAGACAGACCCTGGAAACACCCTTCTCATCTAGAACATATTTATTCTGCTTACTTATATTTAAACATCCATAGGGAAATACTTGACTAGCAGTTCCTACTACATTTTCACCTCTCCTAGCTGTATGGCCAAACTGTTTGAAAACACATTCCCTTCATGTTGGATTCATGGCTTGTTTTCTTTTCTGAAGATCAACTTATTCTCAGGCCCGAAAGTGTTCAATCACCCTCCTATCTCTTCAGCCCCTGTATCCTGATGTTTGTGGGTAGGAAACTCACAAGGGAAGCAGGAGATGCAGTTTTGAATTTTTTGAAACAAAAAGGCAGATGAACACAAAGCTCCTGCTTTTCTTTTGGCAAGTACCTCTTACTGAGTGCTCTGTCTAAAAGCTGATTGATTCCACTACCAGTGGCTGCATTCTGCTGTTAAAGAAGGCACCCGTGGTTAACATGCAGAAATTAACAGGTATGTACACAGGTTTTGAAGTTACTAAAAGTTGAGAAAGTCCTACAAGCATATTTCCAGGGTGAAATACTGGGACTATTCAGGATCATATTGTGGTCTCTTGGTAGACTGCTGATACTTAAGAGAAATTCTGTTATTCTGAATCTGTATTCTGAGAGTAGATTTGGACAAGTTAATTACACCCATTCCTGCTTTTTCTCTCACAATAGCCCATTCTCTTAACATCTGAATGCCCCTAATTGTAGAGCAAGAACGTACTGTTCCCACCAGGCTCATAGGACTGTGGGGTTGCTTAATAAATAACTGGAAGAAGAACATGAAAATTCTCACACTTTTTTCCATACAAAATTATTCCATTTCAGCTCCTTTGCCATGATGCTTTAGCTACTTCCACGGACTCTTTTGATGCAAATACGACAAGCAGCAACCACAAAGCGCACTTCATAGGGTGCATAAGAAAATTAACACTAAGAGACTGAAAGTTTTGCTTTTGATGTTTAAATGATTTGTGGTGGTGACCTCAGCTGTGCTTTAATGAATATTTTGCCCAATTAATTTCCTTAGATTTTTTTTGTATTCTTTAAAAATGCATGCTTAAATTTTGTTGTGTTTTTTTTTTCTTTTCTTTCTGAAGTCCCTGTTGTGTTTTCTACACTGTGAACTGCAGAAATGTTGCTGCAGTAAATTCCTTTTGTTTTGCCTTGTACAAATCGTAAAAGAGTATATTATCTTCATTTTTCTTCCTTCTTTCCACTTAAATATGTACAAGATTTTTCAGAGGATGAATAGGGAGTGTAAATGTGTGTTTTGTTTTACTGATAGCAATTGTCATGCCCTCACATTAGACAGGGTTGAGAACTGAGAAAACTGATAAACAAACAGACAATATAGACAATATTTAAACCACAAGGATCTTGATTCTCAGTTCCTTCTTTTTTTGCACTATACACAATAATGGACTAGGAAGGGGTCAAGGACCTTATTATCTCCAAAAACATTTGATGTTACTTTCCGACCTATTCCTTGGAAATAAAAAGGGATTTATTTTTTAGGATGTGAACACTATTTCCATGGATTTTATGGGCTTCATTAACCCAGGAAATAAGTACCTTCATACCTCAATATGGTCTTCAGATCATCTCTGAGACCCTTTGCACTGTCTTAGTCCACCTGGTGTTTTTAATGGATTCCTCAGTACCAGAGCTAAAAGCTTTTTTTTTCATCTCTGTAAAATACCCCAAGAGTCTAGAGTATTCAGGGGAAAAGGAATAGGAAAATCCCTCTAGGGACTTTCAGGCTTGTCTTATGAAGTCAGTAGATTAAAATAACCAAATCAACTAAATAGGGCCTGGGGAAAAGCTGGGTAACCCTCTGAAAACATCCAAAATGTAGTAAAATATGTGGTGTGAGAGCAAATACTCACAGGTCACAAAAAGAATAACAAGTGATAGAATTAGACTAAAAAACAGAACATTTCCACTTGATAAAACCTATTTATTCTGTGCAGAAATCTTCTAGTGAAAGCAGCTATTCTGACTCATTTATAGATGGCTAAACTACATTAATAAACAGGCTGTAAATCTCTTAATTTCCTGAGTTTGAAGGAGAACTGGCAAGATCTCCTAGTGGAACAGGTATTTTACCTCTTCAGTGCCTATGATTCTATCACACACAGTTCCTTTCAATTATCAAAGCATCACGTGCTCATTTCAGCAACATGACTCCCATTAATGTCAAAGGGAGACTCGAGATTAAAAACCCCAGGCGTCACTTTAAAAATGCAGAAATTAAAATGATGTATCATTTCTCCACTAGAGAAGCCAATTCCCCAAATAGGAGACCCCTTTGCATTTTTCTTCTACCCCCTTGCATTTTTCTTCTACCCTTGCTTATCCTCAGCACCCAAAAATAAATACCAAGTCCAGACTGCAATTAAGCAAGAGCTTCTGAAGGTGAAAAAGAGAAAAGCAGAGACTTTTTTTAGCCATTAAAGAAATTAAAGACTTTACTTTTCCAGTGAGAGTGCGATTTAAGGGCTAATCAGCACCATGGTCCTACACATTATCTAAGAAATTGAAAATTACTGGCTACTAAACCCAGCTCTCAGAAACTCCAGGGGGATTCTCTGCAAGGCCTCTGATAACTTTTGAGTCTATGCTTGAATGTTGTTCTCATCTTAATTAGAAATTTATCGTGTGTTTGTGTTCGTATATGTGTTTGTATTTATATATATGTTTATTGCTGTATGTGTGCATACTTACACACATATTTTGTCTCCATATGGATGCACACACATTAAGGAATATATAGCTCTTCACTCTAATTGCCTGTTTTTTTTCCCCCTGTCATGTTTAGCAGATTATGCTCTCTACGCTCTATTTTCCTTTCCCTGTATTGGCAAAGACTTACAAATGCCCTATTTGCTTTCTTTTATCTCATTACATTATTCAGTGGTTTTCTGTACACATACACTCAGAAACATCAGCAAATAATTTGCTTTCAAAGAGCCTTAAGAAAAGCAAGTGTATTTGTTAAAGAAAGAAGTTTAAGGCTGACTCACAGCATAAGCAAAATATTTGCTCAGGGCAAAAGATTACCGAAGATACTAAAATGACTACAGTCCCACAGTTTTGCTATCACCAGAAATCACCAGAATCTTCAGACCTACAACTGTCAATAAAGAAAGTTAAGCTGGTAGCTCAGGTAGAAGGAGTATTTGAAAAACAGCACAGTGCCAGGATTGGTCATCAGCTTGCTGCCTCCTGCCTGAGTTCTGAATAATCCCCTGGAAATACCCCCTTCTCTCCTCTGAATACCAGGGCAAATGTGAAATGTATTTTTCTTTTTCAAATAGATGAATTACAAGAGGAATTCTAGAAGAAAAGGTGGGGCTGCTGCTGAGTGGAATGGGGACCTTTGGATCAGGGTTTGAGATACTGAACACCTTCCATCCTTTCATCTTTGCTGTCCAGGCAGCTCTCATGGAACTGTGGTGGTCAAACACTGGAAAATATTTCCAAAGGTCTTGTAGGTCTCTGTCACATTTAGTGACATTTAAAGTTTGTGCAAACAGGGTCCTGAATAGCTTAACCTAACCCTACTCCAAATGAGAGGAAAGATGATTTCCAGCAATCTCTGTAGTCTAAATACTATATGATTCTTTGATTTGTTAGAAATGGGAGAAAATAAATGTTTATGGATCTGCAAGCAGATGGAGCTGAAAATAAACAGAGAAATTGTCGGCTTAAATGTGCCCAGCACTGTTTTCTGGTATGGAGGCCAACTGGCACAGAAAAGGCTATGTCCATATTATTAAATGCTTTTCACCTTCAAAAGAAGGTGGATATGTGTTTAATGGGTCCCTGGCTTGTGCTAAACACAAAACATATCTGAAAATTGGGCTATCTCAACTCAGACGGTTCAAAAGGGTGTTGGGAGCCACAGCTACAATTTACCTTGATAACCAACTGACTTCTGGAATTCAAAAATATTCCTCATAACTATTTAATTTATTAGAACTGGTGTAGCTGTGACACCAGAGGTTTTTTTCTTCCCACACCAAATGTGCAAAAATATTTATACTCCTGAGAACTATTGTAGGCAAGGTATCTGGAATGTTCATCTTTCTAGTATTATTTTTGCTAACTTGTCTGTTTTATTTTGGTTTTTGTTTTTTAAAAAAAGGCTACCTAGAAAGTGTTAAGTTCCTTTAATTTATTTTTCATACTGAAAATTATGACCTATGGCTGTGTGACAGTCCGTGTGTGTGGTGCTCTTAAAAGCAAAGGTAAGATTATGTTTCTATATAGCCTTGTTGTAGTTTTTGAGTGCAAATTCTTGATAATTGGTGAGGGTGATTCTGGGGAAAAAAAAAACTTCTATGTGAGGGTTGAAAGAGAGGGATGAGATTTTGAGACTAGTCAAAAAACTATGTTTTTTGCATATATTTCATATGGAGAGAGGTTCACTTTAAAACAGCTGTAGTTCTTGTTTTTTTTCTTCACACACTTAAAGTATATTTTCATAGTTCCTTAAAATACTTTCCCCTCATTATTAGTTTTGATTTTTGATATTTTTTGTTTGTTTGGATATTTTTTTCTTTCAAATGAATAATTTTTTGGGGAATCTGTGGGTGGTTTTATTTGGTTGGTTTGCTTGTTTGTTTTCAGCTCACCAAATCTCAAACAGAAATATGTTTATAAATATGTTTATATCTGGTTAATGTGTATGGCTTTTACATTCTTTGTCTTTCAGTGTAGCCTTGAAGATCAGACTAAAGAGAGGAAAATTTGGGAACTGGTAGCAAATAAGTGTAGAATTATGAAAAATTTTAAATTTTCTCAACTTCAACTTTAGTTGTTTCTCTCCCTTCTGGCACAGTGTTATTTTATTCATCTCTTATTTTAACAAACAGCATTTATAAGCACAGTGTCCATAAGAAAATTGGGCACAATTGGCTTGTAAGGTACTATTGTAAGGTACTATTTTAATTAAATGTAAGGTTCTATTTTAATTAAACTCGGTGATGGGGAAAAGTGTTGCACTGACAATTCAGATCGTGAATTATTTGGTTCATCAACAAAATGTTTCTTTCTCATCCTCTGCTTCAGCAATTTACTTCAGTGGAGGGCAAGTTCAGACTACTCAACTCTTCTCCAGAGGAACTTACCTGTTCTGGCCTGGACTGAAGTCCACTGAAGAGCTTTTTTGTCTGCCAAAAAGGCATCATTGCTATTGATCTGTGCTGGATTTGTACAAGTGACCTCGGGGTGACTGTCTGTGCTAGCTCTCACTCGAGAGAGCCTTACTTTCAACAAGGATTTTTTTTCCCTTCAATTGATATTGAAGCAGGCTACCTTGTGAATGAACAGAACACGAAATAAAGAATAACAATAAGAAAAAAAAAAAAAGAAAAAAGAAAAAAAAATTAAAAAGCTTTTTTGTTGTTGTTCTTGTTGTTGTTGTTGTTTGGTTGGGTTTGGTTTTTTCCCAAGGTCATGCCCACTTTCACTTAAATTACACTCATATAAGGGGTGTATTGTTTCAAAAGATCCAACAAAATTTCTTTTGATCCACATCCTCTGTAACAATCAGAGTTTCACTTGTAGATTTCTAAGTTAACAGAAATTGACTGGAAAATCTTTGTGCTTAGGTTCTGCCTTTCCCAATGTTGACCCATAGATTCTAAAACATATAGAATATTAAACATAAAAGGGATTTGCTATGTAGACTACACATACACCACAGTTGGATCAATTCACAGATCCACAGGGCAAAAATTCCATCAGAAAAATAAAATTAAAAAAGGGAAGAAATTCCATACATCCTAATGGCAACACCGTTAATGTGGGGAAACAATAAATTCACTCCTGGACATTCTTTATGTGGAGATGGGAAAGGTTTGGGTTTTTTTTCCAGAAAGTCGGAGCTGAGAAAGATACATTCATTACACCCTTGAAGGAAAAATCATTCAGCAGAAAATATAGGAAGAATAGCTGAAGAACAAAGTATATATTTTATAAAAGTAGGTTCTTAATTTTTTTTTCTTTCCTCCTAATAAGCAGTTTGTTTCTTTTTATCCCTTTCTTAAAGGCATAAAAGGAACAATATAAATCCCTACAACCAAAAAAATCAGAACCAGACATGCTGAAAAATTAAAATTTCACACAAAATATTTTCCTGTATCAGACTTTGACAACATAATAGAGACTCTAGACAGGCAACCTGCGATAAGTTCATAACCTCCCCTTCAGAAATCTGAACAGCCACTAAAATAAGCGAATATTAAAGTGCCATAACAATGACTTTATGAAAGGAATTGCACAGGTACAAACAGTCATAACCCCATCTCATTGGGAATGACAGTTTTCTATATTTCAGAAATAGAACATGTAATGCTGAAGTAAAGCCTGGGTATTCCAACCAACAGAAATAGCACTGGAAGGCAAAGGAGTCTTGAGGATAGGTGGTGAGTTATCCATGATCTGACACTTAAAATTCTCAAGAATAAAGCATGCATTTCCTTCAGCTGCTCTGGAGGTTCTTTAAAAAAGGCAAAAGCAGCTGACTGCCCAGTCGTTCCTCTTCTTCTTCCCATCAAAAATCTGCACTGGATATGTGGCTGCTGAATTTACATGCTGGATTTCCTTGTAGAATATTACATTGCAGTGCAAAAAGACTGTTGTTTTATCTCCAAGATAACACAACATCTTTAAGATAAAACAACATTGTTCATATAAGCCTGCAGCTCCTTCAAGGAACCATAGTAAATATTTAATGTTATGTATATGTACATTGTTGGATGGCAAAACCTCATATCATACTGAACCCAAAAGGTTTCTTTGATGCCTTTTTATATAGAGCACCCATCTGGACTAAATCTAATCTCCTGTTTTTTCAACAAATATGACAAACTGTGTGCTAGATGGTAAACCAGAGATACTTTTAGTAGTAGTTATCAAGACTAATAACAGTTAAGAAGGCATGCACTTTGCAGTACTGAACACACCTCTTGATTATTCCAGGGCTTGTCAAAAGAAACAACTCTCTAGATGAAAACAGTAAATACCCAGGCTTCAGAAGATAAGGAAAGGAAACATTTGTCTTAAGAAAGTAAAGTTTTGGTCCAGGTTTGAGTTCCTTGATGGATGCTAGACAATGCTAGACAAATGTTCTTAAAATTCATGCCTGTAAAAAGTCAAATGAATGAATGAGTGAATAAGTGAATGAATGAATGAATGAATGAATGAATGAATGAATGAATGAATGAATGAATGAATGAATGAATGAAATTTATTAAATTAACTTCACATGGTGGGAAATAAAAGAGTCTTCTGAAGGAACAATGTGTGATGACAAAGAGTCATCAATCCTGCATCCAAATTAATAAACCCAAGGTTAAGGTCAAGGGTTTGGTCCTAATTTACATAACTCACCACAGAATTAGTCTGAACTAGTACAAATACTGTCTTCAGCTGTGTAGCATAATAAAATCTGGGGAGATGGAGACATCCTGGTCAGATAAGAGTCTGAGATCAAAGTGCCTTGACAGTTGCCAAAAGGATCTGAAAAGAACATGAAATTTGGATCTTTTGGGGAACAAAAAGAGTTTTCTAAGTTCAACATTTTACCCTGCCCTCCTGAAAGATACCAGACACTAGCACAGGTCCCATGCTTTGTTCTGCCAACACAAGTAATGCACTTTTTTTTTCTTGCCTACACAGATATATATGTAAGATTACCACAGGCTGTCTGCTTAGTCATTGGGAAACAGACACAGAAGGACAGGTATGCAGCTAAGCATCCCATTTCCATCATTCCTTCATTGTTTTGTTGGATGAAAATATGGCAGATGAAAAAGGAACTAAGAAATGAGCAATCTCTAAACAAGCAATCTCTAAAGATGGAAGCAAAATGAAGGAGCAGTGGGAAATCAAAAGTTGTCATAAGAGTCAGGTAATGAGAATAATTCAAGGTTATTATTTCTTCTGCATCACTAAAAAACTTCCACCAAATATTAGTGTGGTTATTTATAATTTTCATTATATTGATGGTATGGCTAAAATCAGTCTTTTTCTGCTGAGTATTTTTGAGCAAATAGGTCAGATTAATCTTTCTCAGTTTTGGAAGTCTGAAGTCATCTGACCTATTTTAACAAGCCATTTTAGGATGAAATGAGCTGCCCTGAGGAACAAGCAAAAGTGCTTATATCTCTCCTTTACTTATAAAAGGAGCTTAGAATGACTAGTTCGTACTGAAATGTCTAACTTACGAGTTTTAACCTAAGTGAGATGAATTCTTCCTACTCTTTCCAACTAAGTTTATCACTCTGAAAAATAGGCACCACATCTAAGATGGCTGCCTAGATTCTCTCCATAGACAATGGAGAAAAATAAGTATATCTTGAGGGAAATTCTTTCCACATTACTTAGACATCTTTCTTTCAAGAGGACGAGTCCTGCTCCAGAAAGGAAGATGGCTGGCCAAAAGCCTTCTTACTTGCAGGGGGAGTGACATAGATCAGTGCCTTGCTGAAAACACAGTGTCTTTTGAAAAGACATTATAATTATATATATAAAATAACAAAGTCCAGGATGTTTACTGTTGCCTCAGTTGAGGATGGATTTCACTCTAATGCCTGGTTATAAGACAGATAGGGAAACATAAAGTAAGAGTGAAAGAACAATAAAAGTGAGTGAGAGAGAAAATATAAGAAATAACTTCTGCAAGCCACATGAGAAATAAACACATTACAACTACTTTATGCACAGTTAAATTGAGATACAAATAAGTTTAGTTACAAATAGTAAGCCAGAGCAAGAGACTCAGAGTCCTCTCCATAGCCAGCATGCAGTTGTTTCCCAATTTCTGGGAACTATTTCCCTGATACTATCTTGTAAGAGATATAAGACACCGGAATGGGTACTGAATGAAAAATATCTGAATGTGAAAATAGTCAGGTAAAAAAAAGATCATGCTCAATAAGATTCCTGGCTGATTGAAATCAGCAAATGATTATTAGTTTAGCTATCCAAATAAACATGAATTCTAGCCCCCCAACCTGATCCAGCTTTCAGTAAATTCACTTTAGTATATATATACAATTTTTTTATTCATATAGTTGAGAATTGAATTATATCTTTTTATTTTTTTTTTTTATTATTTCCCCCTATTTTCCCTTCTTCAAATCACTCTAGCAAGCTGCTCACTAAAATCCAAACAACATAGCTGTTGCTCCATTCTCATGGTGGGACATGTAGGACTTTTTAGAGTTAAAAGCTGAAAAACTTGGACAAGCGTGGTACTGTCTTTGCTTTTGCTAGAGCATGAAAGAGTGAGATGTGCTGCAGATTTCCCCCATATGGATACATGCGCCAGCTACCTCTTTTTTCTATAATTCAAACAAATGAGGTTATGAGAGAAAGATATTACTTGAAGCCACAAGACCCACCCCAGAAGAAGACTGACCCATGGAAGTTTTAGATACTGAAATATGAGTGAAAAGCCAGTCTGGTGGATGACAGTTACATACAGGGATTATGCATCCAATATCTACACTTGTACTTGTGAATACACACACACAATGCCAGTCACCAAAAAGGAGGAGGCATGGCTGTGTTGCAGTTCTTCCTCTAAGATTAAAAAAAAAAAAACCCTCTTGTAACAGTTTTATGTTTGTGTCTTCCACATAGTTTATATAAATCTGCTGAATTAATTATGCTGTAATGCTGTGAAGTAACTGACACTCCTACCATTCAATTTTGGTAATAATTTGATAAATCTCATATAAAATATAGCTGTGTCCCAAAAAGTGGTGTTGGCTTAAAAAATCTCTAATATTTTCTCTCTTATTTTTTTCTTCTTTTTTTTTTATTGAGTATATATTTAAGAATGTGGAATTTTTTACTCTTGTGTTTTGTGGGATTTGACTAATAACAGCTTGCTTATTATGATCACAGAACATTTATCTGTACTATGATGAGTCAGTCAATAAATAAAACTGACTTATTTTTGGCTGTCTTTTTTCTAACTAAACTAATCACTTTACCCCAAAAGCTGGGTATCACAATTATGAAGAAACAGGAGAAAATACCCCAAACCCACCACCCTCCAAGTACTGCAAGCTTGGAATAAAATGCAGACAGTTGGAAACAGGCTGTCAGCAAACTCAGTGTGATGTTTGTCTAGAGGAGAAGGTAAGGTCAGCTCTCTAGACTTCTTGGAACAGATCTCCCATCAGTGTAAACTGATACAGCTCCACCAAAGTCAACTTACACCAAATAAATATTCCTTCTTTATTTTTGCATTATCTTTCTTTGCATTGCAGTGCAAAACAGCAGAAGTCACCTTACAGAGGCTTTTGTGTATTTTCAGCTCAATACCAAGTGCCTTTGGAGGTCTGAAAGGACAGCCCACTACCACAGGTCATTTGTGCTTCTTTCTGTATCAGCAATAAATTCCAGCACACAATTCTTTGCTGTGCACACAAATAATCAGAAAAAAAAAGAGAGAGAGCAATTTTCCTTTCTCTGCTGTGTAAGGTAATATTCCTAAGATCAAGGCCTCTGGACCTGGATGGAAAAAGAAAAGAAAGGTCTTCCAAGTCTTTCCAAGTCTAAGTGCTCTGCTAGGATGTAAAATGGACGGATAAAACTTAACACCATCTTGGATCTATTTCCAACATAAGGAGTTGTATATTTAAAGCAGTTTTCATCTAATATTTATCCTTTCCTTTTTTCCTTACCTCTAACAGAACCAGGTTTGTTTTACTTTGCAATTAACAGGTTATTACAGAATCAAAGAGTAGGACACCTGCTCTTTCTTATTCTTATCCCTCCTTCATATTTCCCTTTTATCCTCTTCATCTTCCAATTTCTTTTTCTTTTGTCTTGCTTGCCTTCCCCCTGTTTTCTTAATTTTCTCTTTTCAAATTAATTTGCCCTTCTCCTCTCTAATCCTGGATTGTTAAAAGAATTATTGGACTGCAACTGCACAGCAAGCTGTGTTTGAATCTTCTATACTGCTCTTAAAACTCTACATCACATTCTAGCTTCCCAAAAGCAGCTTGTGGAAAAAGGATTGGCTTGAAAAAAAGCTACACATCCACAAGGAATCAACATGTATTACATTGGTACTTCCTTTCTTTTTTATATCAAAGTAGAAAAAAAGGGACGTAGATTTGTTGTTAAGTAGTTCTCTACTTTTTTTAAGAACTGCTGTGGAAAATGCTCTTTCTCTGAGAAAAGTTGAAGGCCAGATTTTGGGATACAGGCTGATTTCTCAACTATCCCATCTCTGGTCAGTAGAGAATGGATTATATGGGTGATTAAGAAGATGTACAGGCAAGTTGATTAGTCTTTCTTGGCTTTTTCTAGCAACATTACTTTGAGTACCCTAAAAACTATCGCATAAAGAAGAGATTTTGCCCCTGACATGAACAGAGACTAAAAAGGGAATTACTTAAGGTCCTCAGAGCACTGAACACAGCCCAGGCAGATTAGAAGATGAGATCATAAACCAGTTTAAACCTCTGTAAATAAAAATCAAGGATACCCAACAAAAGGAAGCATCATTTCCTAAAATACTGCAAAACCAAGTAGATTGCATTTTGCTGTACACACACAGTGTTACAGACACAGAAATATGATGAAAGTGTCAGACAATTTTTCCATACTGTCCCAGGGACATCTGAATTTTCAGGGCATAAACCTCAGATGTGACCTGAGTATTATTAGTGACTTAATCATTCTTTTAGTCTAGTTATAACTTAAAAACAAACTTGGGCCCAGAACTGTTCTCCCGCTTTTGAGATTGTGGGAAAATTTCCTAATGAGTGCACTTTATGATTTCAGGATACCTTTAAGAGTATTTAAAGTTTTGATACTTTGATTTTGATAAGTATTATTTTATTAGACTATATTTGACAGATTGGACAATGCTTTCAAGATACGGGTTTCATCTCTAAATCTCTGTTAGTAAATCCACTAACATTTGCAAATCAAACTGTAAGCAAAGGAGAGATAACACTTTGAGAAGGGACTGGAAAGAAGAGAAAAACACCAAACTTTACTGCATAAACTGGAAGGCTACTTGTTATCTTTTATCTATATTAGCTGTTTCAATTTTATCTTTAAAATCAAGAATCTTTCTTGATTTACTCCCAGCTGTATTAGCCCTGGAGTCTGCTTTCAAAGGGATCATTTCATGGCATATGGTGACCTGCAGGTTATTTGTGGTGGAGAAACTCCTGTATTGTGCATCATTTGTGCATCACATCATTTGTGTCTTTCTTTTGCTTTCTGCACCCTCATTCTACATTTTACTGTCCTTCAATTCAGCTCAAGTGAAAAACAAAGTCTGCCCTTCTTAAAAATGAAGTGAGAAATGTGATCAAATAGTCCCTTTAAATAAAACCGGGCTTGGTCACTTATGAAAAAAAAGAAATTGGTGAAGACTTCCAATGAAATTTTTAGCAAGTATTTTGTTTAAATATACATGTATGTTCATCAGTATAAGCCATAGGTCCAGTAGTCAGACTTTGCCTTCTTCGTGTCACCAGATTAAGCAGTCTTTTTAAGGGATGCAATGTAGATCCAAGTGTCAGAAAATGCATATTATAATATTATAATAATTCTTCAGCTGTGCTTTCCACATGCCATAATTTCCAGCTGCATAAGCATGCTGCTTCCTATTTTGACCACAGAACAAACACCAAGCATTGACAGTCATGTTACTCCACCCCCAAGACTGGAATTATTGCTGAGAAGACCCAGTATTTTGCAATAGGCTTCCTTTCACAAAATCTCAGAATGGTCTGGTTTGGAGGGGACCTTAAAGAACAACTCATTCCAACTCCTCTGCCATGGGCAGTTCCCCTTCTGCTAGACCAGGCTGCTCAGAGTTCTAACCAATCTGGCCTTGAATACTTCCAGGGATGAAGCATCCACTGCTGGGGCATCCACAGCTTCTCTGGGCAAGCCGTGCCTCATCATCCTCACAGAAAATATTTTTTTCCTAATATTCAATCTAAACTGACTGTTTTTCAGCTTGTAGCAATTCCCCCATGTTCTGTCATTCCTGGCTCTTGCAAATAGTCTCTCCATCTTTCTTGTAGTCTTTGCTCAGGTACATGGAGGAGCTACTTGTACATCTCTGTCTCAAAGAATTCTTCAATTATTGCAGTTTTAAATAAAGCCTTCATGAATTTTTCAATCAGGAAAATCATTTACCCAAGTGTTCACAGCTGGACTAGAGTTTCATTATTACTAACTCTTTTTTTTCCAAATATCAACTGTCTTTTCTCTCAAATTCTATTTAGCTTTCCAAGTTAAAATTCATATCCCAAGTTTCTGGGGAAAAAAAAAGTTTCTATCATCAAGAAAGTGTTGTGTTTTCCAATTATGTTAAAAATATATTAAGAGTTATTGCTTTGTCCTACAAAAATTCACTAATTTACATCATGAGACTATCACTGATATTGTAGTATCACTATTATTGCCATATCTTCCTCAGTGTTACAGCTCAATATTCTTCTTTTCACTCTCTCTGCAGCATTTCTCTTAAGCTCTTAAATATTTACTTCTTTTTTCCAAAGGGTTTACAGACTGAAGTCATCCCTGTTTACTTTATTACTTTATATATGCTAGATATAAATGTTTCCTTTTTTGTTTGTTTGGTTTGGGGTTTTTTGTTGTCTGTTTTTTGGTTTTGTGGTTTTTGCTTGCTTGTTTTTTGGTTTTGTTTTTAATCTAGTGATGAGATAAAATATATATATATATATATATATTTCTTTGATACAAGAATATGTACCAAATAGAAAAGAAGAGAGGACCGCAAATAAAAAAATTATCCACTCTGTAAATTTTACAGTGCCACAAATTATGTCTGCTTGACAAAGCCATTTAGTCTTTATCAGACCGAAAATTCCAAATGTTGAATTTGGAAACTATGACCATGAAAATTTGTAAAAAAATCTTTACTGGATTCTTTCAGATCACACTGTTAACAGACTTGGGCCTGAGTTCCTCAAATGTATATAGAAATGCATTTGGAAGATGACATTTTTTGCAGTTAAATACCTTCAATCACCACCCAGGATTTATCATGCCCTACTATCATGTCTCTTGCTGCCATCAAGAAAGGAATGGGTGGGGAAAGAGATTTCATTATGGTTATTTTATCTCCACAGGCAGGATGCTTCTGAGAACAGAAGAGAAAATGTGCTCCATCTCAGTACTGGCCTGATAAAATCCTTGTCATCTGCAGTTTTCCTTTCAGAACTTTTTCTTATTTCAGAACATTTCATCTAAATCATCACTCTTTGGGCAGTCCTGTGTGAATCATAATCTGTTCTGATACTGCTATCAGTGGAAATGGTGCTGTCAACATTTATGTCAATACTGAGGTTGTAATTTCTTGACAGTAATGTTCCTCTCTTGATATAATTCTCTGCTCAACCTGGGAGAAGTTCCTGCTTGGTGCTCCCTCACTTAGAATCCTTTGCTGCCCAGGCACATGGCAGGTTGAGAAGACACAGTGCTGTCCATGCCATATTTATTTACTCTGATAACAGTTCTTAAGCTTATTTGGAAGAACAGTGATACTCCCAAAAGTGTAAGAGGGTAAAATGCACTGATTCACCAGGAATGGTTTGGGAGGAGGAGAGAGGGATGGAATTGCTCTATCATCAAATCTTCATTTGGAAATTATAGGTAAATATGGACTTCAAGATCAGTCTGTGTCCCAAAAATAACAGAAAATTTCCCTATGTATCAGAGACAATTAAAATACTTCCATAACAAAACAAACAAACACAAGTCCAAAGACAAAATTAACTGCCCAAAATTATGTCTCAAGAATACTGACCATGGGCTATTTTCTAATCTTCAATATGTTTTTCCCCTGAAAATGCAGGAACAATAAAATAATATGTATATTCTCCAGCTTCACATAAAGTTTTAATATAAATTAACTATGAAAACCTAGATATGAAACACAGTTGAACAAATGCAGAAAAAGTGTACTTAGAAGGTCAAGAGAATAAAGACATTTTCTTGGCAGTCTAGAAATCTTGGTTTGTTGTGGCTCCCAGAATGAAAGGGATACAACAGAGGGTTTGATTGCTGTCTAAAATAACATATGGGGAGTTTTAATGGTAACATGAGAGCAGGAAAGGGCCTATTATAGCTTATGGACAATGTTTGCGAAAGATAAAATGGGTATAAAGTGCTGAAAATAAATTTAAAATAGAAATTTGAAGAGCATTCTCACTCATTAGAGAAACTGTCTTCTGTACAAATCTACCAACCAGAGACCTGGGAGAAAAAAAATTGGATCTTTTTTAATATGGAAAGTGAAATCTTATTCTGCATGCTACTTGCCATAGCAGAGCATTTTTAGGACCCCACCTCTCCTCCCAGTTGTACTATCACTTGAAAAATAAGGGCATTCTCTAGATTGTTTAATCATCTTTGTTTTGAAAATCATATTTGCCACAGCAAGTAAATTGAATATACAGTTAAGTCACACAACACTTCTTCAAAAGGTTTAGTATTCCTGTAGATGGCATGGACTTCTGGCCTGCTACAACAACAAATCTAACACAGATCTAAAGACAAAATAGATGTGATTGCAAAGGCAAGAATATATACTGTAGCAGCTCAAATTCAGTAATTTTCATGGACTGGTTTGTTTAGAAGTCAGGGGGATTTTTTTTTTTAATTAGGCAAAATCAGAGTAAAGGGAATAAACATTATATTTTTTTCACTATGCTGAGCAATAAAGTTATGTAAGGAATATTGGAAGAAAATTATACAAGTTACAAAACAGTCTATATAATAGCTAAAAGTAAAACTTCTTTATTTTATCTGAACTCTCCCTTTCTTCAACCAAATAACATCCCTCTACTAGATGTATATAGATTCTAAAAAGACAGCTGTTTAAATCTGCAAATAATCCCCAGATTGTCTT
The DNA here is from genome assembly GCF_036417665.1 of Passer domesticus. Classification (NCBI taxonomy): domain Eukaryota; kingdom Metazoa; phylum Chordata; class Aves; order Passeriformes; family Passeridae; genus Passer; species Passer domesticus. Next base: position 5,576,848 of record NC_087512.1, on the reverse strand, counting down.
CATATCTCAGAAGTTTATAATTAGTTTAATAGTCTCCACTTTTGAGGGTCAAATTGGAGTTCCTACTTGAGGACTACAACATTCAACCTGGCAGATATATAACCAATACTGGAAGTGTCACTAGTCCTCAGCTTCAGGAAGAGCAACTCTCGTGCACATATCAGTAAATCTTGAAACACTTCCAAACCCAAACTCTAAAATTATTGCAAAATTTTACAGGTGATTTTATGGATTACGCACCTCTCCTTTGAATACAAATACGTCAAAGAAAAAAAAAAAAAAAACCCCGACAAAAAAGAATCCAAACAAACAAACAAACAAAAAAAACCCCCAAAACACAAAACACAAGAACTACATAGTCAACATTAATAAGCAACTAATGTATTACAAAATCTTAACTGAGTTTGGATAATTACAGATATTCATTTACTTCCCCATCACTCTATTTAAAATGCTGTTCCAAGTTTTACATGGATAAAATGTTTATCCATTTGGTCTTGGGTCATCAGTTCATGTCAGGCTACCAGTTTATTCCATAGTGCTCCATCAATATTATGAAGCTCTCTGCTACAATAACACTAAAGGCAGCAGAGGCAAATTTGTTCCAAACTTTGGTTTCTCTTAGAAACATCTTCTTCTCTCTCTGAAACATTATATTTTCTGGGAATACTGCATAGAGCATTGCAGGGACTTTGTTTCTCATACAAGACACAGCATGATGTGCCTGGCTGGCCTTGCCCTGTCTCTCAGGAGAATCAGCACCAGTATATCAATGACTGCAAGCTCTATCTTAGACATTACTTTCACCAGCTGTCTGTATTTTAATATTGCCTTAGAATGATGTTAGTATTTTCAATATTTGGCCAGACTGTTCCAGTCTAATATGCCTACTTATCTACATTACTGGGATTACACAGCAGGTGGCTACATCATCGATGAAGAATCAACTTCAAATTGTTGCAAATACCTCTGACAGTTTTCTTCTTTGTAAATTCTGAAAGGGTTTGGATGTGATAATGTTACAGCTCCATGTACCTGCCTCTTCTATGGTGCTTTTGACACTTATTGTAACTCGATGCTTTTGATTTTGATTTTTTTGGGTTATTGCTCGGCAGGAATGAGGTGGGGGCAGGGGGTATAAAATGGCATCCTAAGGAACAAGGGGTTTTGCAATTGTGATTCCCATATTTATGTTTTCCCCCAACCCCTCCATATCCAGGAGAGTGGTAGAATCATCATCCCTGGAAGTATGCAAAATATGGCTGGATGTAGCACTTGAAGACATGATTTAGTGGTGATTGTGGTGGTGGTGCTGGGTTGACAGTGAGACTTGATGATTTTAAATGTCTTTTCCAACATAATGATTATATGATTTTGTGAAAACCATTTGACATGCTTGCCAGTTTCAAGTAATTCTGATTAGGAGAGCTAGCCTTAAAACTTAATTCCTAGAATTTAACAAAAAAATATCCGGTTAAAAAAATAAAATCCTCAAAACCCCTACAGAAATGCCACTGAATATGACCTTAAATATTTCTAGATAGTAAAAAACCCTTAGAAAAAAAATCTGTAAATCCCTCTGTTTTGGGAAAGTTCCATGTGTGGTAAATTGTCCCTTAATAAATTAGATTGGCCATACAGGGTGCATTGCAGTACTGGACATCACTGCAGCTACTCTTCTTTCTCTGGCTTTGCAACCTTAAGAATCACCTGAACCCAGATGAGGCTGCTGGTGTCCAGCCACACCTGGCATGTGATGATCATGAACCAGAGGAAAGGCTCTGATGATGTGCCGAAAATGGGTGAAATACACTTCTCACAAGGAGAGTGAGGAGGCAACTAGATGAGTCTCACTTCTCCTCAGGAGAGACTTGACACATTCCCCTCATGGTGGACACATCTGCCTTTCTTTACCTGCAGACCGTTTGCCAAGACTAGTTTGTTTCCTTTCCACATGGTTAATTTTATTGAAAAAATAACATTGGTTTTAATGTGGCGATCTAGCGCCTTTAATTACTTGTGGCTACCTGACTTCTAAGCTCAGTATGATAAGTATTTATTTAATCTTCATATTTGTTAGCTCAAGTTAAAAATAATCACAGCTATAAGTTAATGCTATGGTCTAGTTTGACTGGGGAAGACAATGTTCATTAAATTCTGTCATCACATGTTGTCTGGTTTTTACCTTTGTTAAGACTGTGCTTAATTTCCAAAATTTCCTCCCTCCTGTTAAGATCATATGGCCAGCTCCGTACATCCCCTCAAATCTTATTTCCACATTTGTGCATAAACAAGCATAGAGGAGGTAAAGATCCTGAGGGAAATCAGGAAAGCCACAAGCAGAATAATGAGTGACTCCTGCCTCATTCAGGGAAGTTGTGAGATCTCATGGGATCTCTTCAGGGATCCCATGAGATCCCTCAAGAGCCAAAGGATGTGGGATAGCTCATCAAGGACAAAACTAGAGAAAAGGAAATATTTATTTCAATGTGAACGATGTTGAGCACATTTGGTACGAGGATGACTTGGTTCACTGAGTTCAAACAGGAAAAAATTAGTGGGTAGACATTGAAAACCACTGTGGGACACCAGAAGGAGTACAGAGCGATGCAATCAGACAATTAAAAGTTTACCTGGAGTTGAAATTGGAAATAGATAAGAAACACCATCAGAAATTCTTGCACTATCACAAAAAAATGCAAAACAAAGCACTGCATTATAAATCAATAAGATTTATGTCCGCTATTGAACGAAATCACTGGTGAAGGACTCGGAAGACGTGAGGGGGCTGAGGTTGCTTGGAAGGTTGGGAGGAGACACAGCTGGTACAAAAGACCAATGATATGAAGACCATATGAAATCATGCTCTGTGTGTAAGGGAGGTGGTGAGGAATTGTCATGGTTTGACCAGGAAGTGAGTTTCTGGGAAACTTGTGGTCAAACCAATCAGTGGCCAGATTTGAAAATTGGCACTTGGTGTGGCCACTAGGGACCTGGATACGCCTCTGAGAACACACAGGGGTTAAAAGCAGAAGATTCCCAGATTTTCTCCTTTGAGTCCGGCCGGGTGAATTGATCTGAGCTCCTCCCCTGCCCAGCTGTGTCTGGGTGGGACAGGGGAGGCCATGTGGCCTGTGGGAATGGAGGCCGGAGCCCTGCAAGGCACAGGGGTGGAGGAGAACTGGGATGTTTGGGCAGCCCCGCCCCGGGAGAGAGTGATAGAGAGTCTGTGCTGGCTTGAAATTTGATATCTTGAGCCGGCACCATGGCCGGGAGAAGAAGTGGGGGGGCAAGGTGCCCAGCTGCTGGTAGACCATGGCTGAGGTTTTAACCCCTTTGTGCTGAGACAATGGAAGCTGTAAAAAACACTGATCCTCCCCAGCTGAGAACTGAGATGGGATGGAGGATGGGCAAATGAGAAGAAGGCTTGAGTGGGTGAAGAAATGCCAGCAGATGAGAAGTGCCCTAGATGGAGGAGATGATTAGAGTGGCTTTGGCTGGACTTTTCTCTTACGTGGCCATGGGATGGAACCTCTTCCTGTAAAGTAGAGACTGCACCTTGGCAGGGGCGGTTGGCCAGAAGCCAGGAGTGACAAAGCCGTTGTGAGAAGAAATAGGGGGAACAGAGGCTGATGGGGAAGGTGTGGTGGAGCCCTCTGCCTTCAGCGGAGAAGGATCTCTGTTCATGAGGCCCCTTGGCCCCAGGGAGTTAAATATAGGGGAGACAGGTGTCCCAAATGGTGAGAGGCTGCCACTTCTTGGAACTAGGCAAGGCATTCTTAAAAGGACCTGAGAAGCAGTTTAGATCCATGGACAGTGGTGAGAGCAGTGGACATGGAAGGAAGATAGTCACCACGGCAGATTCTCTCCGGGCGGCTGCCACGTGTGACATGGAAGCACAGGAGGTTCCAGCTGTGTTTCCTGGGGAGGCCCTTGGTGCAAGAGGGAGACTCCTCTCTCCTGATGAACTGGGGAGACGTTGTGTGGAGGATGGTATTGGATTGAAAATTCAGTTTTAGAGGGGTGGGGGAGGAGGAGTGTTTTGGAAGCTTTTCATTGTGGATTATTGTGTGTGTGTGTTTTTTTGGTTTTTTTTTCCCCTTCTTTATGTTATAGATTAATAAAGTGTGTTTTTCCCTCCATTCCCAAGTTGGAGCCTGCTTTGTTCTGTTTCTGGGTCCCATTTCACAGTAACCATTTTGAAAATACTCCTTTCATAGGACCACTGGCATTGTGCCAGTCAATCCATGACAAGAAGGAAGGGCAATATTTGAAGTGATGGTGTTTGTCTTACCAAGTAACCACTTTGCATGGTGGGTCCCTGATCTCCTGGATATGGCTGAACACTTGCCCATGGAAGAAGTGAATTAATTATTGTTTTGCTCTGCTTGTGTAAACAGATTTTCTTTCCCTATTAAACTATTTTTATCTCACCTCACACATTCTCCAGCTCTCTCTCCCTTCTGATTCTCTCCCAGATCCTGCTGGTGGGGGAGTGAGTGAGTGTCTGTCTAGGTCTGGGCTGCTGGCTGGGGTTAAAGCACTGCAGAGAGCCAGCATTCAATCATTCTCAGTAAAGAGATGTTTCCTAATTTCCAGGAATCTCCCATGTTCCAGTTTGTGCCCCTTGGGGCACCATTCTAAAGAGCCTTTATCTTCTTTACATCATCCTTTCAAGTGTTTACATATATAGACACATTCTCCCTGAGCATCTTCTTCTCCCTGAAGTGGGCTTCCTGGTGACCAGGAATCATGAGGTTTTTTCCAGACCATTTCTCCAGCCTGTTGAGATACCTCTGGATGACAAATGGTGTACCAGACTGCTCTCCCAGTTTTGTGCAATTCTTTCTCCATCATCTAGAAAAATAATGAAGAAAATCATCTAGAAAATCATCTAGAAAATAAAAATTATGACCAGTGGCTGGATTTTCACAAGACTTTGTGTCAAGAATCTTCCTGGCCCTTTCCAGTCATGTCTCTCTTTATCCTGCCCATGCTTCATCAGTTCCACTGTGAGGATCCGGTGGTGACAATTTTCAGTGTCTTGTGGAAGCCAGTCTTGTGCCCACTGTTCTTCTCTGACCTGCCAGGAACATCATTTCACCACAGAAATATATCATATTTGCCAAGTCTGTGTCCCACTTAGTGAATCCATGTTGCTGCTCCTATTTTCTTTCTTGTCCTTCATTTACCTGGGAATGCTTTCTGGGATTAACTAATCACTTTCTCGAGGACTACAGGCTGAACAGCCTGTACTTCCACAAGCCTTTCTTCTTTTGGAAGATAGTCCTCAGGCACCTCTTCTAGTCACCATAATCACTGAGCCTCTGTCAGGGGGCCTCACAATGGTATAATCCATGTCCCTCAGCACTTTTGGGTACATGGTATGAGAATTTTTAGATTAAAAATTTATGTTTGTCTAATTTGCTTAAGAATTCTTTAACCTGATGTCTTCTACTAAGGACAAGCTTTTCTTGCTCCAGACCCCTCTCACCATCCTTTTTTGTTATGCTCTCTTTGTTACTGCCTGTGAATGGTGTTTGGATGTTAATTACATTCCTGTCTTTTCCATGAGTCTCACTAGACTGAGCTCTACTCTCTGAAATTTTATGAGTTCATCCTGAAATGAGACCACCTTCTTTTTTTTTTTTTTTCTTTTTTTTTTTTTTTACCAGTGCATTGAGAATTCCTACCTGGCATTCCAAGGAAACATTTACTTGCTTATTGAGCATGTAATTCTCCCTGTAGCTTCTATGATAGGCAGTTGGGACATCCTGGTTTGAAGGTATTTCAGCCCATGTCATGTCTAAGAAATGCGCAAATTTACTTTCAGTCACACATACACCAATGTCTCCAGAGTGAGAGGGAAGTAGAGGCTTGGAGACCTATTTCATTTAATGAAGACCACATCAGATATTTTTATGAGTAATTACATATGCTGGAATTAGGGTTGGTCTCTCATGTAATCTCTTCCCCTTTAACAAAAAAAAGTACCATGGAATTTTAAATCTCTGGATTGTCAAACACTGCAGTAATATTCTTGCCAGTGAGTTTACTGTCATAAGCATTTGGAGAGAAAGTCCATTTTAAAAGAATATTCATGAAAAACACTTTCTGAATATGTAATTGAGAGAAATGTCACAGCAATTGTTAGAGTCGCACTCACTAATTAGAGAAAGTACAAAATACCATGTGATTTATGTGTTCCATCAAAACTAAACTAGGATTTCTGATATTGTGTATTCACAATGAATTTTGCTTGTGTTCAGTATACAGACCGTGCTTCAATTGCAGAAATCACTCACTGAATCATCAGGATGGAACAGATGCAAGAAAATTGTGATCTTCTTGATGAGAAACAGTAAAAAAAAAAAAAAAGGCACTGGATCAATTATTCACTGCAAATTACACACTTGGCTACCATGATCATTATAACTCCTTCCTTCACATCCTGTTACTCTACACTCCATTATTTCTGCTTACCACTATGGAGCCTGCCCTTTTACCTTCCTGACACTCCCCTCTTTTCTAGCTGTCAAACAGACTATTTCAATCCCTGTTTAAAGGATTTCTTATTTCTCCTTTGTGTGCCCTGCCATCCCTATCTCTCCCCCTTGCAGCTCCATCAGAGTAGTGGCTTTCATGCCTAAAATGGTGGGGGAAATGCTGGTTTAAAGACCATCTGGCTTCTATTCACAGGGATACTATTGAAAACCAAACTGGTTTCTTAAAGCTCTTGCTGAAGTGTAGAAAAGTGTTCTTTTTCCCCACCTCTGCTTTTAAACTGGGGAATTTTTTATATTTTTCTCCCAAAGTCTTCAGACTGGTTCTTGAAACTGCTGCTGTCATGCAGGAGCACTGTATGGCTTCCATAATGAATAGCACAAATAATTTTTAACGAATCCTTCCTTTATCAGCAGAGCTCAGCACAAGAAAGGATTATGCATGGTGAATTTGATATAGAGGACGCAAAGGTACTGGCTTATGGGATAGTTGTTAATTGTTGGGGCTTATTAATGATATTTCTTCAATTTACCATTCAGCTGTCAAGGGTGTCTTTGTCAGTCTTGTATAAAGAATCTAAATATTATCCCCTCTGTCACTGTGAGATGTGGCAGTATCACTCATTCTGTTTAGTGTTTAATCAACAAATTCAAGTGACTTGGCCAAAGCTGGGCAGGAAGGGAATCTATGATCAAAGGAAAAAACAAAGAGACTTGCAATCTATGCCAGCACTTTAAGCATCAGATGCCTTGTTCACAAAGAACAGAAGAGCTTACTCTACTGCAGTACTCCAGCTTTCATAATATCTCAAGCTGATTCATGCTCTAAGGCATAATTTTGCTTTTTTAATAATTCCTGTCACTGGAGAGGAGGCAGAGGCAAAGACATTTAAAATGCTTGTGTTGAACCCTGAAAAAATGTTAACTTTAGCTTTGATAACTTTCTGCCTATTTTCCAGTACAATAAATCTATAAAAATTCTATCTATTACTTAAAACTAGACATGGGCCTATTTCATCAAAAGCTGAAAATGGCCTGTGGAAGAGTCTGAAACAGTCATTGTTTGGGGGCACAGCAGGGGTGGAGCACTGGGTTCCACCTCCAGACCAATGGGTTCCTTTGGTGTCCAGATCAGGCAGACCTGGTTTACAACAGGACCTTGAGCTGCATCATCTCAGGAACAAGATCTCTTGTGACAATGGTCAGAATGGCTTATGCAGAGAATGCAACCAAAAGCAATCCTCCTTTGAATGTTCTTCCATTTTTCCTTGACCCAGTGATCAACTCAGGACATACTGAAGGTATTTAAACGAGGTCCTGACTGGATATTCTTTGTGGTGCTGTAAGATTATATCAACAGCTGTCTCCAAGGGAGTGATGCTTTTCACTCTAAAGAGAGAAGATGCAGCATACTCATTTGAAATAAAACAGTGAGCTAACAAAATTTTGTGGTAAATGTGGCAGTGATTTAACACGATTCAGCAGGTACACTAGATTATTTGCTGCATAGAGAATAGAGTCACACAGAACTATCAGGGAGATGTTGCCATTGGGCCACAAGGTTCAGAAAGAATCTTCTTAAAGAAGACTCTGAGTGCACCTACATCCACTTCTAATCCCAGATTGGTCAAAAGTTTACTTCTAAATGTTTATTTTGCTTAGTCAACTCTTTATATTGCTTACCTCAGATTTCAAAGTATAACATGCCATTAATCACTTACCAAGGGTCAGTTTCAGCAAGGAGTCTCAGCCTCAAAAGTAGCATTGAGAAGCATCCCTGTTTAAGGGGAGAGCTCGCTGCAGGGCAGGAGAGCTCAGTGGCTGCCCACTATATATGGATTAAGATGATGGAATTATGTTTGCATAACAGCAAGATTTCTGGGTCACTATTCCAGACAGCTTTTAACTACCATGTTGCCAGTCTAGTTAGCAATCTGTCTCCAGTCAGGTGGTTATGGTTTAAGGGGTTGGGGGCAGCACACCCTCACACCACCTTCAAGCTTAAAAAGATGGAATAACATGGGATCTTTGTTTATCCAGTCTGGGTGCTCAGACTGGCTCATTTCTGTACAGGAAACAAATCTGAATGCAGACTATGGAAACAGAAACTGTAATCCTGCATGGAAAGAGTAGGAGTATAAGTAGGCAATATTATGCTTGCAAGAAAAGAATATCAATAAACTTATTTTGGATTTTCATTTTCTTGAAGTTAAGTTCATGATATCTGAGATTTAGTTTGATTTCATTGGCTGTAGATAGAAAAAAAAATTGGTGCCTGTTGCCTCTAGCTTATTCTAACCTGCCAGTACAGGCAAACATGTCTTGCTACCTGAAAGCAATAGAAGTAATAGAACTTCCAGGTGTACTTGCATTAATAGAGATTATGCAGTTATGTAGTTCCCTAATTTTAATAGATAACTTAAAATACACAAACAAACAAATCACATAGCTACTTTTCAAAATTGGATTCAGTAAAGTCTGTGAGAGCACATCTAGTTTAACTATAAGAAAACCTTTAAAATCATTGTAGGATGGTTGTCTAAAATATTGGCCTCATACCGCCAGGATTTTTACATCTTTCTGAAAAAAAAAAAACCCAAACAAACCCAAACAACCAAAAAAACAAACCTACAGAAATCATTAATTCTGTGTCAAACATTTTGGAGAACTATGTTCTGTAATCTTTTGTGATTTCTGGGGGTTTTTCTGTGTAGTACAATTTCATTGTGAAAGGACCCTATTTTCAGACAACTTTCAGACGACTCTAATGTTTTGAAAAATACTTCTCCACACTTTTTCCTATTGATTAACCTTGCTGATCCTGTAAACAAGGTATTCAAAACCTTGACTCATAGTAGCTAACTGATTTTAAAATTAACTGAGCCCACTTCCAAAATTTACTACTAAATTACGGGCCTTGCTGTCTGAGCAATGAGATAAATATCTAAAGTATCTCACCTAAGATGTCTATTAGAAAAAAAAAAATGTTTTGGAAAAACCCCATGGGAATACCAACAAAAATCTCTGTGAATCTGTCATGTGGCACAAAGGTAAAAATCAAATAGAGCACTTTGTAGGCATCTTCATAGTACAAGCTTCAGCCATGAAGCTTATCCAATACAGAGGCAGAAGAGAAGCTTCTTTGTTTACTTAGGCAAAAAACATCAGCTCCTTCAAAGGCAACTTATCCGGAAAGAAGGAAAAGAAAGAGAGAAAGAGAGAAAGAGAGAAAGAGAGAAAGAGAGAAAGAGAGAGAGAGAAAGAGAAGAAAGAAAGAAAGAAAGAAAGAAAGAAAGAAAGAAAGAAAGAAAGAAAGAAAGAAAGAAAGAAAGAAAGAAAGAAAGAAAGAAAGAAAGAAAGAAAGAAAGAAAGAAAGAAAGAAAGAAAGAAAGAAAGAAAGAAAGAAAGAAAGAAAGAAAGAAAGAAAGAAAGAAAGAAAGAAAGAAAGAAAGAAAGAAAGAAAGAAAGAAAGAAAGAAAGAAAGAAAGAAAGAAAGAAAGAAAGAAAGAAAGAAAGAAAGAAAGAAAGAAAGAAAGAAAGAAAGAAAGAAAGAAAGAAAGAAAGAAAGAAAGAAAGAAAGAAAGAAAGAAAGAGAGAGAAGGAAGTTGGATATGACTATCTTTGTTCTTCAGCCCCTACTGCCCTGAAAATTCAAGAAGAAAAACAAAATAAAGAAGAATACTTGGTTTTACTGAATATACAACCAGTAGTGAGCATGGACTTTGTGAGTCAAATATCACACCAACAGGGAAACATTCCTGGCCAGCTGCATGAGAACAATCTCAACCCATGGCAACAATTTTAAATAATATTTTGTTGTGCCCAAGAAGGCAAAACTTAAGACTTACAGTAAACATATTTCATCTCCATGGATACCTTTTTTATTAAATAGGTGGCTAAATGCTAACATCTCTTTTGAAAAATTCTTCTCCTGGCAGATGTGATCCATGCTCAGGGAGACAGTCACAGCCACAGGTAAGTCAGCTCTTTCTTTATGGGACTACTCTACCTTTTTTACAGTCTGGAAAACACAGCCACACAAAGGGCTAAAAGGCAATGTTGAAGGTCACACAAGGTGGAATCCAAAGGGCTGAAGGCTTTCTTCATCCTGTGTGTACCACTCAGTCCCTTTGTCGACAGTTTGAAGGGATCTTTGGGAGGTGGAAGTTACCCACTGCATCTAGGGGTGAATACGTCAACGACAGCAGCAGGACTGGAGGTTTTCATCTCCTCTCTAATCCCCAGGGCACAGCCACCAGTTTTAACACACAGAGTACCTGCACCGCTCCCTTATCTATGTTCCAATCATGTGAGTCTTAAATCTGCCGGAATGACAGCTCAGGGCTGATGTATGAAATAGTACTTAAAAAGGCTGCAGATGTGGGATAGAATGTCTGTTCTTTAAGTGTGTATATATATTCTTTCTTCCAGTGAATACATTTTTGTAAAGCCCTGTGTTTGCTGTGCTAACTGTTGCCAGCTGAGCAACATGAGTGTGGCAGAAAAAACAGTGTTTTAGAGTAAAAAAAAAAAAACAAAAACAAAAACCAACAGGTCAGTCCACTACCCACTAGCTTCATTTAGAGGATTCTTTTCTTAAAATACGTGCATAGAGAATAGTAGAAGGGGGAAATGTCTGGACATGTGCTTTATATTAGTTGTCTGGTGATGGCGACAGGTGCATTTGTCAGGCCCCAGGGAGCAACTCCGTTAGATTCACTTTATTAATTGAGCAGATTACATGTTTTAGAAGATTTATTCCCTCCTCCTCCCCCAGCCTCCCTCCTCCCTTTTCTTTGATATTCTATGGTTAAAGCTTGGAAAGGGAAAATAAACTTATTTTCAGCTTTATCAAGTCATAATTAAGCATGAGGGGAGTGGAAGAATCCAGCAGTAATGCAAAGGGTGCATAACACTGACAAGGTCAATTATCTCCTGATAATTCTCACAACAGCAAGCATTAATAAGATGAATAATATTAATTGAAGCTGAGTTTGTAGAGTTTTAATTTGTATTTTAAAGTTTTCTTTGACATAATGCAGACAGGATGTTAGATGCAAGTGGGAGGCTGATTTAATGGCCTCCAGCCCTATTGGTTTCTTACCAGGCTGAGGGGTCCTTGCAGTATTTGCTGCCTATCAAGATACCTAGAATTAAGAATGCAGAAAGCAGGAAAGGGAGGCTGGGAAAAACCATTTCCCCAGGATTATGGTTGCTTTCCATGCTAATTGTTGAATGGGCTCCTTTCGTATCACTTTTGATTGAAATACAATTTCAAATATAATTTGAGATACTTTATACTCATGGTTCTTTTAGGGGTTTTGACTCAGCTGATCAAAATCCAATTCACATTTGAGGTACATTGTAATAAATCTAGAATAGCTGCAATATGACCAGATGCTTTAGTGCAGTTTAACAGACCTGTCCTGGCATCCTTCTGAAAATTCCACCTCAGGAATGGTCATAGATGGGAGCATATAGCTTTTATTTATGTCAGTTTTATTTAGCTCATGAATCTTTCTTGCTATTACTTATACCTTAAACTCCAGTTTATATGTTTGGGAAAAAAATGTTCGTTTATTTTGTAGGAAATTCCCAAGACAGAGTTCTATTTTGTTTTACCTGGTGATCCTATACAGCAACAAGTATAAATTTAGAGACTTGTACTTTATTGTGTCCATACTATGCCCCCACATTCACAGAATACTAATGCAGCTAATAAGGTCTTCCTTGAACCCATTTCATTCATTTTTTACAGTGAAGCCCAGTGTGTTTACTAAGTAATATTGAATTTAAGCTTTTCCAGGAAAAGATCACACTTTTTAAATGACCTTGATCTGTGTTTTATTCTAGGTAGAATCACAAGGACCAAGCACAACTAACTAGCCAAAAGTCAATATATTTAGTTTTTGCTCCAGAGAAACTGAATAAATAATACAGATAGTTAGATTGCCCACTGCCACAAGCATCCATTTTTCATGGAAAATTTATGATCTAAGTACACAAGACGTTGTGAATACACAAAAAAGGCCAGTAATCCTGAGTCTCTGGAAGACAACAAAAAAAATCTATTTATATCCATAAAATGTGCTCACTAGTGGGGGCAAGATTCACAGGGTTTTGTGTGCACAATGCAGCACAAATATTGACTAGTAAAAAGACTGTTTACTGCTGAAGAGATGGGAGACTCATTAGTGGCATAACAGAACCATAAGCTGGCCTCCTCCAGAGGCACAGAAGTTTGCAGCAATGAAAATGATGTCTGAGAAGGATGCTGCCATCTGTAAGTTTGAACACTGGAAGGCTTAGAGAGGAAAGAAAAGCATGACATTATTCTGAAACCCTAATGAAAAACTTCCTATGAAGGAGAAGCAAGCACTTGGGAAATAAATGCAATATAATCAGGATATACTTTTTTTTTTTTTTCTGATAGAGCATGGCAGTTAGTGAGGAAGAAAAATTTTTTTTTTTGGTGTGTTTTTCATTTTAAATGCCACCTTTTTATTTCCCATGGGAATTATAAAATATAAATTTACATTTTGACAATATATCCCTATGATAAACAAAGTGTCCCAATGGTTGCGTTTGGGCCATTTTCCCCCAAACGCTAACCCTTGTGAATTGAGATGTGTGATATGGTGAGTGACAGCAGTCTAGGGACAGAGTATTAAAATTTGAAGCCTGCAAGTCGTGTTCAATAAAAATACATCAAGGGGGATGAAACCTTTACAATTCACCAGCACATTTTACTCTACAATTTTCAAAAGGAAAGTAGCAGGGGTCTCAATCAAAGCATGTTGAAATGTTCCATCAAACACATCTCCTGTAAATGTAGCCTGACAGTGCCTGCTTCCATTTCCGATCTCCTCACTTAAATGGGTAACACATGTGTAAACGATGTTTATTTTATTGTAAATAAAGTGTTGTCTCTGTCCTTTAATATCACGGCTCTGTGTTTGCACCTTTAGTGTCTCCTTTAACTACTAATTCAGTATTCTCCCATACACATTTATTAAGGCTGGGATGCAGGCCTCTGGACAGCTATTCCATCCCCCTGCATTGTGGCAGGATTGACTTCACAGAATTTTTCCATCCCTAATAATTGGGTATCACATCCTGCCCTGAATATTATTTCCTCATTTACACGAGCCCTTTCTGGCATTTTATTCCATTGCCTGAACTCTTCATTTTAGGCTAGTTAACGATTTTCGTCGTGTTCAATATTTAGGTTTTCAGCTAGTTTTTTTTGTAGTTTCAGCTGGTTTGGTTTTTTTGTTCAGTTGTTTTTGTTTTTTTTTTTTTGTAGTGCAAAACATCCTCTTTTGTCCTCATAAGAAAGAGGAAAAGTTCTTCTAACTTTTCACCTATCCCTTGAGAAATGTGTAGCATGCTCTGTGCCCCTTATCACACATCTGTGAAACAGGAATGGGTGGATGGAGGTGAGATAGGGCTGCCTGGTTGCTCAGGAGATGTCTTCACCAGTGGCACTCACATCAAGAAAGGCACCATGATCTCACCTGTTTCTGACTTCAGATAACTTTTGCCAGCGCAGAGACTCTTTTCTGTGTTTCTTCAGAGAGATCAGACCAGTGGTCCCTCTAGTGGCACCTTCTCCCTCAGGTTACCAGTACCTACATGAGAAGAGATCACACCTGCATCCCAGGGAGACAGCCTTCTGAAGAATCTTTGGTTCCTCAGCTGGTGCCAAAATGTGATGTGTAATTTCTAACTGTCTGCTAGGCCACATTTTCAGATCTTTGGCCATGGTGTACTGATGGTTTACCTCCATCCTAAACACCTACCCTGAGAGCAAAACCTTTTTGATATGTCTGATGCTATTCTCTGTGATTTGTTTTACAGCAGAAGACATGCCTGTTTGGTTGGGTTTTTTTTGGTTTTTGGGGGTTTTTTTGGGTTTTTTTGTTTGTTTGTTTTTTGTTTTTTTTTTCCAAGGAGTGCTTGTCCCAGCAGCAGGAATGCAGCCAGCCATGCCCAAGGTTCCTGAATGAATATTTCCATATACCCTTCCCCACTGTGGTGTTCAGCTTTACATTTCCATGGAATTTCCTCTTGATTTCAGTGAACGCAGCAAGAGTAAGAAACACCCACATCAACACTGGAGAAGGAGGCAGGAAGGAGCAGCAGAAACCCCACAGCATTCTGTGGAGACACTCAGTATGGAACAGATGCCCACGCTGCTGTCTGTCAAAAGAATCACTGGGGCAAATGCTCATGTGAAGGACCCCACTCCAGGGGAGATTGTATATTCCCAATGTTGCTTGGAATCAAAAGACAAAACCTTCTGAACAATAGTAAGACTAGTAAGATAAAATGCAATTTTTTTTATGAAAGGTTTCAGGTGGACAAAATATGGCTACGCACATGTGCGGCAAAGGATTTCTGCAATTTTTGTAAGGTTAATTAATTAGTATGTCTAGCTAGTACATCCAACAGGAGATCAGTTGCCCCAGTAATCCACTCTTCGGTCAGCCCCTTGGAGAATCCAGGGGATTCTTTGCTCTATTTCTTCTTAGGTATCTTAAGTTCTTGTGGAAAACAACATGTCCTGTGAGAAGTTCTCTTCTAAGAGAGAACAGAATTTCAAGAATGTGTGAGAAAATGTAATTTTATTATTCTAAGATGTGAGAAAAGGCAGGAAAAGGACTATAAACCATACAACTATATATTACAAATCTACAAAGCTACAAATATATGAAAAACTTAAATATCTTTATATCTTTAGGCATCACTGATATGATACCCGATACTGACTGTACCCCCTGGGCAGCTTGGGGGTGAGTAGAGGAGTCTGGAGATGCTGGGAAAGCAGAAGGAAACAAGATGCCTTAAGGTTTGTCTCTTTTGTTTCTCACTACCCAAATCTATTTTAATTGGCAATAAATTAAGTTCATTTTCCTGTCTGCTTTGACCGTGACAGTAATTGATAAGTGATCTCCCTGTCTTAATCTCAACCCACAAGCTTTCTTACTTCTGTTTTTTTCCTACTTTCTGCCCCTGTGCTTCTGATGGATAGAAGGGAGTGAGCATCTGGATGGGAGTTTGCTTCCTAGACAAGGTGAACCCATGACAAGGAAAATAAAAAGCCAAAAATCTGCCTGATGGGATTTTCAGCTGTAAGGTCTTCTTGGAGTTTGTTTGGGTTTTTTTTTTTCTTTTTTTTTTTTCTTTTGCTGGCTATAAAGAAATAATTTAGGTCACTACACAGAAGTTAAGCTGGAGCATAACCTGATCAGCTCAGTACACCTATTTTAACCTGTTAATTCATTCCTTATTGGTTTAGTATCTGGTTCTATGAATATTTCTGTTAATAACTTTACACACATGAATAGACTCATTAATCACAACTAAGGAGACTGGAAGGCTCTCAGATGTTTGCAAGAGAGTGCTGTTTGAGTGCAGATCCCACTTTCACACAGGTTTTCTGGGTAATGTCCTCTGTGACATGAACCAAAGGACATAAAAGATCAGGAAGTTGAGTAGGTGAAATGGAACCTGAATGTCTTTAAAAATACAAACCTGAATCATCCAGACTGGCAAATTCTGCCAGGTTAAAGAGTATGTGTAGTAGGCTGAATTTTCAAAGGTAGCACCTAATCTGGCACTCAGAGAAAACTGGGATGCTTGAAATGAAAACGGTATCTAAATCTAAACTCAAGCAGAGGTGCTGTCTTTGGAATTTAGCAGCTAGGGATCTGATAATGAAACAAACCTAGATATTTTACATTGCACTGATATTTGAAAGTAAAACAAATCTTTGTATTTTTGCATCCATTCACCATAGTGTAATTTCCTTGTCCCTTTAGAACTCCATGAGTTATTTATGCTCAGATGTCATCTGGTGCCATAACCTCTCTCTCCCTTCAGCTCAGACTGTGCTGAGCAAAATTACTCAGAGGACTGCAGTTAGCCTGACCTGTTTGCATGGGACCTGTGGACACAAAGAGGAGGTGAAAAAACACATTAAATATAGGTGTTACAGGTCTTGCTGTAAAAAGAGACCAGTGCGTGAGACAGAAAATATCTGTCCATGTTTGCCTGCCATGACAAATTACATTTCAATATTTACCTCATGATCTAAACACTCCTGCCATCTAACCCAAAATCCTACAGGCAATGTCCTGAAAGGGTCCAGGACAAGAACATACATAGGTTAATGCTTCCCCAATATTGTCTGTCTTCATTCAATGTAGAGTCTTAACATCTAGAGTGTTTACATATTGTCTATTCTTTAGAAAGGACTTTCATTACTTTGTTTAATCATCTCTTGAAACTGCTTGATGCAGTTAGCATCCACAAGTTACTGTGGCAACAAGTTGCACAATTAATTCTGCTTTGTGTAAAAGTCCTTTCTTTTGTTTGCTTTTAGAACTTCACATCTGATAATTTTTTGACTACCGATAATTTTGTGTCATGAGAAAAAATAAATTCTCATTTGTTGCTGTTCTTCACAATTTAGAGATCTCTCCCAATCTTTTCAGACTTCTTTTTCTCTGAGATTTGGGCTATTTAATGTCTTTCTGTAAGGAAAAAATTTATATGTTCAGTCTTGCCTGCATATCGGTTGTTTTATCCTTTTGGAGAAGAAGAAGGACAAGAAAGAAAGTACTCTATGTCTGATATGGATGTTCCATATAGGGGAATGAGGGTTTTGTTATTGTCTTTATTTATTTCTCATCAGTTCCTGATGTACTGTTACAGAAATACCAACATAAGTGCTATTGTAGATGCAGTTATGCCAGCATAAACTGCTTTGTGATACATGGCAAGGGAACAAGCCACACTAGGATAAAGGAAAAACATTATAAAAGTCAAAGTGCACTCACTATGAGGGCTGCAAAGTATCAGTAAGAACAATAATAGCAATGATTCCTCTCTGCCTGAAATAAATTGTACCAATAGTTCTGTGCTTAGAGTCTGTGCTCATACCAGCCATAGACCTGAGCCACCCAGAAAAATGTTTTAGTGTATACTTGACTTTGACCTGTGAATATTTTTACAGATACTCCTTTTATTTTGCTGGGAGCACTCCTCTGCTTTTCATCTGTACACATGCTTTTTTTGGGTCAGGGCCCAAAGCATTTGAACAAATATTTATCAGATATTTCACAGATTTTTTTCAGCTGTACTGGGAGCTAGATTTGTTACACCCCTTCATGTTCTTATGCCAGGGGTGAAAATGAGCCTTTTCTCTTATACTTTGAAAAAGAACTGATTTATCTGATTGGAACCAGGAGCCTGAATTTTAAGCACATTAGCAACTCAGTTCTGTATCTGGTCTGTGCACACAATAAGGAGATTTGTATTCAAATAGTGCAAAGCTTTTCATCCTTGTGGCTTACTGCACAGGTGTAATCCCTAACAGGATGGATTACTTTTACAAGCTGGATTCCCTAAATAAGGCAGTGGGAACTATTTATGGTTGTCTACATGGACTTTGCCATTTTCAGCCAAGACTCAGACTTGGTGTGATCCCAGACCCGTATTCCCTTGTCTATCTGCAACCAATCTGTTACCTCCCCAAGTGCATTGAAAATCCCATCTCTTCCTTCATCACAGGATATTTTTGTCATTGGAGAGGCGCCCTGAATTTGTGATTCTGCCACAGCACCCATAGGATAAGAGCAAGTAGCCAAGATAGGCTGACCATGCATTGCAAGCAGGATCTGCTTTGCCTACAAGTAGTGGGCTGAACCTGAGGTTTCTCCATCATCATTTCCTAAACATGGACTCAGACCTATGCCTAAAATTAGGCTGGCATAACATGACTGCAAAGAGATTTTTGAATACACCTTGTACTTCATTTAGCATTTCAAATGTAGTGGAGAAAGTAGCATGAATTAGTTACTTTTACCTTCCGTGGGAAGCTCTGGATGCATTTGAAATGTGTTTCCAGACTCTTGGACCATTACAGGAAAGTATATTTGCTTTTACAGACTGAGGTTGATTTTTGGCACCCTATGTCTCATGTGGAGTGAACCCTGCCTGCTTATCCAAAGTATAATGGAAGGAATGGTCTTATGTGTTCCATGATTTATTAATATAGCCTACATGTATGGGTTACGTCCAACTTCCAAGATACAGTTATATTCTAGCTCTGGTCTGCTGATTTTATTTCACTTAGTCAATAATTTACCTGCATTTAAAATGTTTTTAATATATTTTCCTAGAAGATTGTAAGCCTACAAGATCCTAGAAGATCCTCAGTCCTCCCTAGAAGATTTTATTTTCTCTGTAGGAGGAGATATTGATATCAACATTGAACGACCTAGCTAGTCATTCCTTGTGATACCCAGCATTCCTCACAACTGCAGTGATAGTTTTAAAGGCTCTCAGCCCTTCACTAAAGTTTTCTCAATGTTTAGTGATATAAACAGGGTTTTGCTTCTATTTACTGATCTTTTTAAAGTGTTTTGTTGAAGATGGATTTCATTTGAACACAATGTATTTTGTTGAATTCAATGTTCCCATTACTTTTCAGCCATCATTAGCTTGTCTTTTTGCTCATTAAAACAGGTCTAAATGCTCTCTAGCCAGTTTCCATGGATGTACTCATACAAGTCCTCTTATTCAACTTATCTTCTTTGTCTAGCAGTAATTTGCAATGCTTTATTTATCTATTTATTTATTTATTTATTTATTTGCTGTTATTATTTCCCATCAAACCTTAACAGAAACCTTAACAAATTTAACACTTGTGCTGTTGCTGGGGTAATAGAAGACAGCCATGAGCCCTTGTTCCAATAGAAAAGTTTACCACGTGGTTGGTGGAAGCTGGAAACAAAACTGTTGCTAGGATTCAGCACAGTGAAATGGGGTAACAAGACTGGAGGGATTTAAAAACAGAGGGCTTAGTATATTACCACAGGATTTTAATCAGCTTGATTACTTTCTGAACAATGATGGCACACTGGACAAAAACAAATGTATTTTGTTGTTTGTTTTAGGGTTTTTTGTTTGTTTGGTTGGTTTTTTGTGGTTTTTTTTTGTTGTTGTTGTTTTCTTATTTTCTTTTTTTTTTTAAATCTAATGCTTTCAAACTGAGAAGTTTCAAAATATCTTATAAACAGAATTATTGATCTGGATAGAAGACATGATAGCCAAGGAGCTTTTCTTCATCCTCTCTCTTAATAGAAATCACCGGAATTACCTCCCAGTTATCTTTCCATTTACTTAAATTTAGCATGGCATTATTTACTTTTTCTTCAAAAAGCAGAACTCCTCGTCTCTGTTTGATTTCCTCTGAGACTCTGGAGGGATGTACTGCACAGCCATGAACATTCTTCTGGTTTTTAGGGTTTTTTGTTGGTTTTTTTTTTTCTTTGTTGTTGTTGTTGTTGTTGTTGTTTTTTTGTTGTTTGGTTGTTTTTTTTCAGGGAAGGTTGTTGTTGGGCTTTTTGGTAGGTTGGTTTTTTATTTGGTTTGGTTTTATTTTTTGGGGGGGGTGTGGGTTTTTCTGTTTTGTAGGGTTTTTTGTGTGTGTTTTTGTTGTTTCTTTTGTTTGGTTGGGGTTTTTTTGTGTGGTTTTTTTTTAATTTGCTTTTGTTTTCAACCACATGATGTAATGATGATGAGGCTGCAATCTGGTGACAACCCTTGTGAGACTTAATGTCAGAGTTTGGAATTGCTGATTTATGGATTCAGGATCTATGATAGGAGGATGGATAGATGAATGGATGGATAGATAGATAGATAGATAGATAGATAGATAGATAGATAGATAGATAGATAAACAGACAGAAAAACAGATAGCCAAGACTTAAACATCAACAGAAGAAATTAGTTTGAGAAACCTAAAACTACAAGTGATAACAATATGCAGCTGTTGTCATCATGACTTTCACAACAAATCAACGTGAGTAGGGCAACTGGAGCAAGTCAGAAAAGGAAGGTGCTTTCTCTTTGAAAACTGATATTTTCAACAAAATTTAATGGTTATGGCACTGACTAAGCTGACAGCTCCAAAAAAAGAAATCTTAAAGTAACCCTGACAGTCCACCTACATTACAGATGCAGAACTGCCAGAGGGACCAATCACAGAAAGGTTGTCTACCAACCCACCTGCTAACAAACCAGTTTCAATCTGTATCATAGACAGGTACTTCACTAGGATTAGATTTAGGCATTGCTACAAATTAGACATGGCCAAGGTTGAGCTCAGTGACAGTGCATGGTTACTGTTATTTATCATTTTGAGCTGCTATGGCAGAGGACTTGATTGTGCAGAACTCGTGTCCCCAGCAACATTGATGGTCACAGAATCTCTCAAATGCAAATTATTATCAGGCTTCTGGAACCTTTGCCTCCAATTTTAAAATACAAGTTTTAGAAAGGAAAATACAGTATATAAATATATGTGTGTTTTTGTGTGTGCTATATATTGGCATATTTCAGTGCCCTGCTGGACCATTCAAAGGGAAACTTTTCAAGCTTTGAATTATATTCATATTCAGGGCTTTTTTTTCAACTCACAGAAACAAAAGGCAAAATTATGTGCAGTACATTTATCACTCCCTAGTTGTGTCTTCACAAGGTAGCAGATATGCACTGGTGGCTATGAACGAAGAGTTGAAATCAGAGCTCTGCCTCTTAGGAACCATATTCTTCATACATAAAGCCACAAACTGATTATTTTGTATCAGTCATCTCTTACTCTTTGCAATCTGAGCTTATTCTTTACAAAGGTTTTGTGTTTATTTTCTAGCTTTAGAGAAGATGAAATTTCTTCCAAGAGTTTTAGTTCATGTTTGGAAATGAAGATTGACATCAAACTTTCATGTTGTGCATGTTTTTCTCTATTAGAGTTGTGGCACCTCACTTTTAGAAAAGATTTTGAACAGGGTTCAGTTATTAAATATGAACTTTAAGTTTTTACATATGTAAATTTATACCTTTTCTGGAAAAACTGTTATTTCTACCTGGAAATTAATTATAAATACCCATAAAATTATGCTGAAACTATTCTGGTTTGGAGTTACTGATTCTAATGGCAATAACAAGAATGGTCTTTGATGCATTTGTACCCTGTAATTTTCATTAGTGAGATGAAAAGATGAAAGATCAGACTGTAATATCAGTTACGTCAGTAAAACTTCATTGTTTTCCTCTTGTGTGAGTCTTCTTGTGAGGAAAGGCAAACCCCAACATCTGATTTTTAATCTTTTCTTTTCCTAAAGATTCTTTAAAGTTCCATAACCATCTGGGCTCCCTTGCCTGTGTCATATTTGTTCTCTTCATGGAAAGAGATTCAGATTTTATGTAAGTCATCTCCATAGGGGGAAGTCCTGCTATCTGTTAGCACAGTGCCTGATTCTTCAAAAAATTAAACATAATACTGTGTCTTTAATGTCTCTCACTGAATTACAAATTGGGGAGCTGGCACTTCTCTCATTTTATTCATCCTAATTACAATTGCCCTGTCACTGAGATGCCAGCCTGACTAAGAGCAAATCAGGTAGTGACTCCCCAGGGTCCTCTTTGTAACAAGAAGGCTGTCTCTAGTGGCTTCAAAATGACAATTTCCTCTCTTTTACTTCAAAGTAGAATGTTTCCCCTGGACGGTTTCACATTTGATTGTTTTCACTAGCCTCTCTATCTTGAGTTGCTTGATTAACATCTCAGTCACCTAAGAAATTAGACTAAAGTTTGTGCCTTGGAAGAAAAAGAGGAAAAAAAAAAGAAAATTAAAAAAATACTGAGAAAAAAAACAAAACAAAACAAGAAACTATTGGAAAATTATCTTTGCAGTAGGGAAGGAGTTGAAGGTACAAGAGAAATTAAGCTCTGATAAAGTTTTACTGCCTGAAGCTGTATCTTGTCTGAAGGCAGGAGTGGCTTTGTGTTTAGAAAATATGCAATACCTTCTTTCAGAATTTTAAAGAGACAGTTAATTTGTACTCCTGTTTGGAAAAAAAAAAAAAAAAAAAAAAAAAAAAAAAAAAAAAAAACAAAAAACCACAACCAAAAAAATCCCAAAAAGCCGAAACCAAAACCACCACCATGACCACCACCACCAAAACAAAAACAAAAAAACAAAAAAACCAAAAAAAAAACCAAAAAAAAACCCCCCAAAAAAACAAACCATGTCCATCTCTTTTTTTGATAGGCAACTTCAAATAAAATGTCATAAACTTCAACCAAATAGAAAGGCAGATGGTTTGATTCCAGTGTAGGAATGTCACTGTGGATTTAGTTGCATGGTGGAGAACCTCAGACTTCAAGCTGCTGGTTATTCTCTTTCTACTTGTCCTTTCTAACACAAATATAATATATCCACACCAGATGGAGAGATACTTCTGTACAAATACCATGATGGTTTAGGACTGTGTGTGAAAACCAGAAGCCAGCCTTGATCCCTGGAACGCATGAACCTTACTAGATAAGATAATGAAACTCTTGGCTCTATCTCATTGAACTACCTGATTTGTCTGTTTTTCCAGCTCCTGAGGCACCTGCCACCCTAGTTCTTAGGCACAAGGTACAAGGATTAACACAGCCTAAGTGTTGTCCAAAGAGACAGCAAGAGGTCCGCTCTTTGGTGAATCACTGGCATGCCTGAGCTCCTCATGGCTGTCTCTACTGCTTCCCTTTCTCCTACATGATGCATCCTGGAAAGGAGGACACATGTAAGCAGTTTATCCTAAGGTCCCTTGCAAAACAGGGACTTTTTGGGACTAATGCAGGCAGCCCTACTGAATAATAAACAAATCTTATTAAGGGGTTCTTTTACTGTTTGTTGTTGTTGTTGTTGGTTTTTTTGTTTTTCTTTTTGTTTGTTTGGTTGGTTGGTTGGTTCGTTTTTTGTTTGTTTTTTGTAGTTCTCATTGTTACTGATTTGGGTTTGCATTCAGAATCACAATGTTGTTGATTTTTTGTGCCTTTCTTTACCACACTCAAAAGATTTACACAAATAAGTCTGGAAGAAATCTGGTTAATATCCCATGCATGTCTCTTTAAAGAGAAAGATGGAATAATTTGCAGTGTCCAGTTGCACTTGATCAAATGATTACTGTCTTTCCATCTGGTTGTAAAACATTCCCACCTTTCACTAATTCGTCTAAATTTCTGCCGTTCCAGTCAAACTGGAATTTATTACTGCCCACTTACCCTGATTTACTTCTGAAATTATTTGCATGGCTTCTGTCAATGCTATTTGCATATTTTTATTATGAATAGTGCTTATTTGGGGGCAGACTTGATTTATGAGTGTTTGGCATGCTATGCCCAGTTATTTAGTTTTAATTTCTGATTTGCACAAAGGGAATGAGAGAAGTGGTAATTCTTTTTCTCTTGACGCAGAATATGTGGAGGACCAATAACACTTGAATAAGAAATTATTGTATTCTGTTTTATTTTAGTTTTAGGGTTAAATTCTCAAATGTAAACAATTACATGTCTTGTCAAGCCTTTAATGTAAATCAAAATTATTCTTTCCTATATTCAGCTCTGCTCAAAACCAGTATAGAAACTTTCAGGGAAAAATGTATTCACTTTAACAAATGCAAGGAAGGTAGGAAAACAGCACCAACAGGAACAACATTTTCTTTCTGTGGTAGTACCTTCATCTTTACCAAAAAGAAGAGGTATACTTTCTTCCATACAGACAATGAAATACTGTTTGGTGTTCCTTTTTGTTTTCTCTCATGCAACCTTATTTGTATGTTGAAACCCACTTTCACTCACAGAAAAACAAGGCAATAATTCTTTCCACTTTTTATTTTGCAAATTTTGTATTAACTACTTTTCTGACTATTTTTCCACAAATTTTTGAGGTAGAGGGGCAAGAGATATCTATATTTTACTTCTCCTCCTTGAAGTCAACTTTTAAGTTGTTTTTCACTGACCAGAAAACAAGAGGGGAAAAAAAATAGGGAAAAAAAAACGTGAAAAATTTTGAAATTACTTGAATCAGAGCTGACTTTCACAGTCCAGCTTTTTTGGCTTAGGAGCTGGTTTTGAGACCAGAGACTTCTGGTTAACAGAGGTAGAAATCCTTGCAACACAAAGTGGTTACTATTTCATGACTGCTCCTTCCTACAAAGTTTTATCTCAAAGACTGGATGGATTATCACCTGAGATCTACACTCACACAACTTGTATCTAGCGACAGAAAGAGTCTAACTGGCACTTTTAGAAGAGTAAACCATGTCAATATGTGGGTAGAATTCACATAATTTAAATGTAGCCACTTCAGAGTTTGGTCTCTAATAAAACCACGGTATTGTAAGGAATTGGAGTTGAAGGAGAAGCCTTTCTGGAAAGTAAGTAGTATCATCAGTTATAGAGAAATATCTTAGCCTGATTGCAAGTCTGACTATTCTTAAACAAGCACCGGGAACTATTCCCAGGGGAAAGTTGTAATTAATAGTTCAGCCTCTACTAAATTAGGTAGAATAGAGAGTATTCTGTGTAGGCTGCTGTAATCACTTGATGTAAAAATATAGTTACTGCAATAAGTTTAATTTAGGTTGAATTGCAGTAGCACTAATACTACAAAACTTTGTGGAAAATACTAGGCTCTTCCTTGCTGCACTCTCAATGAATGAACATTTGCTGGAAAACTGCCCTCTGTAAACCAAGATCCTATTGAAGTAAAATAATATTATTACATTTTATATATAGGGATGGAGTATCTCATGGGGATGGACATATCTCATATTACCCAGTGAACTTGTACCTGAAAAATAAGAACAAAATCCAGTTTCCTTAAATATCTGTATTATGCTGAAGTCAGTACAGCCGCCCTTTTTAGAAATCACCTTTTCCATGGTGTATAGAGAACACTGCAGGTCAACCTAATGTGATCCAGGACGAAGGGCAGTTTCATAAAGAAGTATTTGTTTTGGGACTCTTTCAGCTTAAGCTTTATTGTACTCTCCTGTCCCTGCTCTTATTCTCTTATTTGAGATAGAATTTGGTCTCAGAGAATAGCTCCTAGAGAGTCTCCCAGAGATGAGAACTGCTAATACAAGTTTTACTCAAGGTTTACTAAGCTTTCCTCCCACCAGAGAAAACCACTGGTAGGGCATGGATGAATCTTCATGCTCTGAGGAGTGCAGGATGTAGTTCTGGCACCTATCTCACTTCTGGAGACTGCGTAGGGATACTGGCTATGATGTTATTCGATACTTGTGCTGCCATGCAGTTCTTTTTAGAATGCCACTGTAAAAATTCCTCATTCTCGTTAGCTGGTTGCTATGTCATTAACTCACTATAGAGCCCCCATAATGTCCCATTATACTGTACTTTCAAGCTTTTGGCTGCTAATTAAGCATGGAACATTCTCGATTGTTACAAGTCTGAAATTAAAGGAAGGAAAACTTACATTATGAATAATACTGTTAAATAATAATAATAATAATAATAGGATTAATGGACACCCAACTATGTACATAATTAGTCTAGTTCCAATGAGAGGGTGATGGTGAATGTTTTATCAGTGTCACCAAGCCCCTGAAGTATAATTACAGACCTATTTTTTTCAATGCCTAGTGTATGTTATTCATTATATTATGTGAAGAATTGAGCCTCTGTTAAAAAAAAAAACCAACAGGGCAGACAATTTAAAACTGTTTCAGAAAGGTTCTTTTATATTTGGTTTGTTGAGAAAGTTTTAGGTTATTTTCATTGCCGTGTTTCTGTTCTCATTTTTGATTGGTAATTATAATGTCCACATATCCTCTACTCATTTAATGAACAAAATAAGATACAATAATGAAAGTACAGGTCTCCAAATTGAAGCGGGAAAAAAGGGCTACTCACTTCCAAAAGTAAAAAATTTCTAAAGTAGAAGTGATTATGTTATTTCTGGATTATTCAAGTATATGTTAAGCAAGACTTCCAACCTTCCGCCTACTTCTAGTTACTGCTTAGAATCACTCAGTGAAGGTTTTGTTGTGCAGGTCAACTATATGTTAAAATAGAATAAAATCCACTCACACCACTTGTTTGTATTTAAAGCTGTTTCAAACACTTCTTATCTAATTATTAAAGGTGAATAAATTACTTATGTTCCTGTAATGTCACTTAATAAGAGGTATCTCATCTTTTGTTTTGTATCCCTATTTCATTTCACCTTATTTAAATGGGCATTGAGTAAATTTGGATCAGCAACTGACTGTGTGTTACCAGGCATGACTGTTGAAGCCTAGACATCTCCTTCTTTTTGCTTTTTTGACAACCTGCAAAAAGTCATGCTGAACAGTAGCCTCAGGACCATAATAATTTTAGTTGCAGAGGACCTTTGGAGGTCATCTGGTTCAATTTCCATCCTGAAACAGGGCTAATTTGGATCAGGTTATTATATAGAACAATGCATCAATTTTACATGGAATTTTCACTGAATCCTGGGGATTAAAAGGATCCTAAAATATCAGGTATTTTTGCAGGAGCTCAGTGAAAAAGGACATTCCAATCCACAAAATACATTATTTTTTCGAAACTCATTTTTCTCATGCAGCTCCTTCCATTCTTCACTGGAGTAGCACATGAAAGTAGTCAAGCTGACTTCTGTTGTGCGGAGTTCAAGTACAAGATATTTTTCTAGTGAATACTTGTTGAAAAGTAATGAATATTTCTAAATTTAAGACTGAAAAAAATACATCTGAACATTAACAAATTGCAAGTGGTTTTGACATTCTGCAATATTGACAGAGCAATAATTTGAATTTCGATGAGTAACAGCATAAAGAACCTTGTCTCTCTAGGACTGTGTGTTAGCTCTTTTCTTTTTATTTTGACAAGAATGTAGATTTAAGGCTAACAAAACCTTTAAAGTTGCAGTGAAACAACCCTGAAACTTCACGTCCAAAGCTATTGGTTTGGATGACTCTGCACTTTCTTTCCAAATCCAAATATTTCCACAATGACCTCTCTTCACTCTAAAATAAATAAAATGTAACCATGCCATTTCAAAATACGTCCAGGAAACTTTCCTGTTTCTCTTCCACAATATCTTCGATGAGGGTCAAATCTAGACCCTCATCAAAGGATCTCTAAAATTTCTAAATCCACAAAATTTAGTGTGGATAACCTCATTTATTCACCGAAGCTTTATAGCAGTGATCAGCTGCTTGTCTGGATTTTGTTCTGCACTCTGTTTTTTACTAATTGGAAATTAATTCTGGGAGTGCATGTCAGAGTGGCTAAAGAGTGTCCTTAGAAGATCTCGTGGTTGGAATGCAGTAACTTGTAGAACATGCCATGACTACAACAGTTCTGTGAAAGCTGGAAAAGTTTCCAGGCTGGTTTTGCTTAGTTCTTCGCAATAGCCAAGATTTTTTTGCAGACACATTTCTCTGATTTCTGGTTTATTTCCAGACCTGAGTGATTTTGTGTCATTTAGGAAGTCAGAATTTTCAAGGTCTTCATCCTCATCCTAATCCAACAGCTCACTGAACAAGGATAAAGGAGGTTGATTATGAAAAGATCTAAGCTCTGTGTTTTGCTTGTGTCTAGTAGCAATTATTTATAGTTAGTATTTATATTTTGGCATGATCATTATTATTAGCACTGCTTCATTTCGAAATACTGAAGAAATTATACTGCAAAATGCAGTTTATTTGAATATTAAAATTCTATATCCTTAATTCTTTGAAAAGAGTGGTCAAGGGAATAGATAACCGTGACAAAAACATCCATTTAAATTCATGCAATAGATCTAAAACTACCAAAATTTATAGCGCTGTTCAAATCTGTCCTTTATTTATCATGATAATAACAGTAACTTATTTTTATAGAACAATGTTCCATGAAACAGGGTGAAACGAATAGGACAATAATCCTTGTCCTAATTTTTTAGTAACAGACCAAAGCAAACAGGTTTTCAAAGGGTAAAATGTCCTTTTAAAATATGTGCTCTCTCCTTCTCCTCTCTACAACCTTTGCCTTCACATTTTTGAAACTATCTCTCTTCCCAGGATTCAGTGGCACAGGACTGCCCAGTGTCAGCTCTGCCACTCTTATGGCTTTCTTCAGTTCCAGTGCAGTTTTCCTCTAAATCCATTTCAGCCACATGCTTCCCCTGTCTGCAAGGTTCCTGACCAAATACCAGTCTTCTCATTTGAGAGGACCATTTTGCTTTGGGAAGGTTTTTCAGTTTATTTATTTGACAGTGAGTTCCTGTGTGAATATGTTGTCACAATTTCCAACATGCAGAAGGGAGTCAAAACCCACCAACTCAGAACATTCTGTGATCTGAGGTTAGTGAGTCTAAAATCAAAATTATATCTAAGAACTTCTGTACTGTTTGTCTGTCTTGTTTGGAGAGACTAAAATTCAATATCGAATATAAAGTCTGCACAATTTACCTCCTACAACAGAACATAATTTGCCAAGCTAGAAAATTCACTTAGCATCCTCAGAAAATAAAGCCCTTGTCCAATCCTGAACATATGGGTAACTTGGCTATTTGGATAACTGCGTTAAGATCTTCTTTAGAAACTTGGTGATTTTTAAGAAATTGTGTTCTCCTTCAGCTTCAAATATAGTCAGAAGAGACTGATAGTGCTTCTGAGGTACTTTAGGCATCATTACTCTTCAAATGAGCAAGCTGTTTTGGAAACCTTAGATGTGTTCATAATTCTAATAACTACACAGACGTCCTAGACATTCTTATCTTATTTTTCATTCTGGAACAAAATATCGATATGAGTCAGAGAAGGGTGTTTGGTTCTTCATTTTAACAGTCATTCAACTCACTGTGAAGTAGCAAAAAATTCAGGTCTTTTTATGAGCCCTTAAGTGAGGTCAGACATATTCTTCAGTCATACACATTTGAATTAGGAGGTACTGTGAGAAAAGGAGTGAATAAAATGTTCCAGAACTGAATGATGAGGGAGGGTGGGAGTGTTTGTCTATTATAGCCAGAAAACGTGTCTGTTTCCCAGAAAATAAATTACTCAGCTCAAGAAAGACAATATCTGGCCAACAAAGGTTATTCAAAAGCAGAGGAGATGAGTCTGTAGACTCAAAGGCCATTGTCACCAAACACAGGGGATTATGAGCCGTGTGACTATTTCTGAAAACAAAGAAGAAAGTGGAGGGCATGGAAGAACGCTGGTAACACAGAGTGCAAAATTAAGCCATACCAGACAAAATCAGTCTGGGTCTCTTTGTTCGTGATGAATTCCAGTGTTCTTTGAGATGTGTTAAAGAAAAAATGATGAACACTTCAGACACTTAACACTAAAAATCTCTCCACACGTTCATCTTCAGCATGAATGGCACAGCTTCAAACCAGACATTTTGTACACTTGACTAGCCGTTCTGTTATCTAACAGCAGTAGCAAGCAATTATCATCTTAAAGACTTCAGGGAAAAATGTCAAAAAATTCCTTATGTCTGACTGGAAAAAATCAGAATGGACAATTTTATTTTGATAAAGAAGCCTTCATATCAAACCAGTTTGCATCACCAAATTGAAGTTAGAGGTGCTCATTTATTGCCAGCTACTGAAAGGGAAACATGGCTGACTGATGACCTGCCTTCCTTCCCTTTCTTCTCTGATGGACTTAATCTCACAGGTTCTTATTGTCTCAGTTTACCACTGTAAAGTGTTATGAGAACCCTCTTCTAACTAGGAGTTCATTATGAATGGAGATTAAAACATTGCAAGGGTTGAGAAATTCCAGTTGGCACCATGAAGGACAGGACAAGACAAAATAACTAAGTGATATCTCCCAGATTTCTTCAGTATCAAGTCACAAAATAAGATGGATTTTGACTGCAGAAGGCAAAATATAAAGGTGTCTTATTGGTTGAGTTTACTTTATTTTGCCATGAATTGGTTTTCTATTTATTTCTTGTTGTTTTTCTGGTTTGGGTTTTTTTTTTTTATTTTTAAATTCTTAAGGTATAAGAGGTAGACACTCTAGAGGTATACGTATGTACATGCACACATATAAAGCTAGCCTACCTCAGCCATTTTTTGAGTGAAATAAAAAAGTACAATGATAAAGGATCGCATTTGAACAAAACAAAACAAATGACCCCACAATTTTCCACCAATGCTAGGCTTTCAGACATTGTCTTTCAAATATTCTGGGGAAGGTGCCCAAAATTTCTTAAGCATTGGGACTTCTAGGCCTACATCTGTAACCCTATTTCTACAGAACACACCAATCATTACTGAATTTTTTTTTGTTCATCCACGAAATTCACTTCTTTTGAAATATCTATTTTTCCAAAGTCAGTATTAACTATCCAGGCATCTACATTATTCAGAAAATTATAGTTGTGACAAAGAGAAATCAACATGACCTTATCAAAGCATTTAATTCTGATGAAACCAGGTGGGTTTTTATCCATATGTTTTATTCCTATTGGTGCTCTTCTCAACTACCTTTTTTTCTGAAAATACCAGTGAAACCACTGTTGGTATAGTGTTTCATTTGGAAAATCAGCTTTTCTGATTGTTCCATCATGGAAAAGTTCTCTTTGCTTTAATGTAATTACAGCTCAGTAGCTGATTTCTTTTGAACAAAATGGGATTGATTATGTGAATAACATTTCATTATATTAATCAGATTTTCTAGTCAGATCCATTACCTCCCTGTTTGTACACATGCTTTGACTTCCCTGCTCACCAGAAATTGCACTGTTTATGACAAACTTTTTAATGCCTAAATCATCTTAAATGCTTAAATCACCATAAATGCCTCAAGCACCTTTGCAAACCACCACCTGCAATGGCCAAATGAGAACATTCTGCTTTTCTTCATGGCAACAACTTAAACAGTTTTGTGACTCAGCCTTTGTTGAGCAGGAGTACTGGAACAACAGGGAACAAGGGATTAAGCCAGAAACAATAATCCCTTGAGAAATGCATGGTCAACAGTCTGCTATTGGGATAATTCTGGGTTTTTTTATATTAATTATCCATCCTCTAAGATGTCACAATTGCCTCATCATAGTTACATTTTGATGTGGTTTAAAACTACTTGAGAACCACCAAGAGCTGGTAAGAATTTGCAAAGAGCTTTATGTTTTTAAAGTTTGAAAAGTCTGATCTGGACAGGTTTTTCTTTTTTTTTTTTCTCTCTCTCTCTCTCTCTCCTTTTTTTTTTTTTTTTTTTTTTTAGGGGGGAGTGAGGATATGGATGATGGAAAAGAGCAGTCTTTTCATTTATATGATAATGCATGTCTTTCATAGACAGTGACAGGCCTACAATAGAAAGTTATTAGGTAACCTCCTGTCTATAGAGATGCTTTGAATACAATTCTTTTCCAGCATTATTAAGTTACTGCCTTTGTTAAGCAACCAGTTTTGGTCAGTCCCACAAAACATGCCTCAAATAAGGTGCAACTGTACAATAGAACATTTCCTGCAAAGTTTAACCATGAAATAGTACATTTTCATATTTAAAATGGGGACTATCATTAATAGCTTTAATGCCTTACCCAGCCAAAGGGGAAAGAAAGGATAAAAAGGAAACTAAGGACATTTATAATAGTTCTTTTATTCTCCAAGATAAAATCAAAAGCTAGGATTATTTTTAGTTGGCTCTAGCTACCTGAGTGTTAAACTTTTAGTTAAAGCTGTCATCCAGAAACTTTGTGTGTCAATGGAAAGTGACACCTAGGGATGGTGATTCATCCCATAGAGACTGAAATCTTGGGATGGGATGAATCACACCCAGAGCTCCCAGTATTTCACCACTCACTATGGAGTGAGACTGAGCACCCAGCTTTGACTAGTTACACAGGGCTGGTGTAAGTAAATGAGATACATTTCATTTGTGGTGGGGTGGGGGACAATAAAGAATTCTGAACTATCTTTCTTACTAGTATTACTTATTTTCATTTTAAATTTTGACCGTCTGAGGAAGGAAAGTTATTTTTTCTGAGATCAAGGATGATAACACTGAATTTTGGCAACTGCTGTTATAACCAGAAGTGACCACTGCCCTGTGTTTGCTCAGCATTTTACTTTGTATTGACACTACACATGAAAGTTGTTTTGGTCACAGTTTAATTAATTCTGCTGGAGAAGGGTGGCTTCTTCTTATAAAACCTGTTGATGTGCAAAAATTAATCACTGGACCATACTGTCTTATTTCTAGGGACTATGATGGGCAGTTTTTTCTTAATTTACATAAAGAGTCAAGAGAAATTCAAAGTGTGGCAGCAGTTAGTCTTGGATATATTGTGCATACATAACTCCTTGTGTTACTTGGCTAAAGCCAAGTATCAATGAAGTTAGCTGGAGTGTGCTTCATCATTAAAGTCTGGCTTCAGAAACTGCACAATGACAGCTAAAACTTTTTTCTTTTTTTTTTTTTCTCCTTTTTTTTTTTATTTGAATGCTCAGAAGAGATAAGAAAGCCAGAAGAAGAACAGATGTGTTAGAAGTGTGAAATGGATTAACATCAAAGCCCCCTGGGAAAATCTGAAACATGAAATGAAGGATCCTGAATGACAAGAGCTATTCAGAATGCATTAAAAGCTCTGCAGTGCATTTTGGTGCTGTCTGTGTGAGCAACGCAGGGCCCTGTGTGCTAGGGAGAGATGCTGATAACGAAAGCTCTGTGAACTTCAGGGAAATTCAGTTCATCGCTGAGAACTCACCTTGTGGTACAATTTGAATGAGACAGAAAAATCACCCAGACTAGAGATTGCCAATATTTATTGTCTCCAGTGACACAAAATGAGTAGATAATTTAAGCTCTGGACTAACAAGGTTATAGGTGAAACAATAATGATTTAAAAAGCAGAACCTATTCTAGAAATATGTTTTTTGAGTGTTTGAATATAACCATGGATATTTATCAGTTGACAGATTAGCAGAATATTCATATTTGCTTAAGATCAGGGAAGGTAAGTAAGGAAAAAAAGTTAGATATTTTCTCAGTTTTGTGATTTTTGCACAG
Source organism: Passer domesticus (assembly GCF_036417665.1). Classification (NCBI taxonomy): domain Eukaryota; kingdom Metazoa; phylum Chordata; class Aves; order Passeriformes; family Passeridae; genus Passer; species Passer domesticus. The sequence continues at coordinate 5,543,460 of NC_087512.1, read as the reverse complement.
ATTGTTTGGAAGTAGATGATTTATAGCTTATGCAAATTTATGTTCATAAATGCTTTCTAATCTAGCAAGCACTGGCTTCCATATAGTTATTGATGGAAAGAGGTCACTGGTTTTCAAACTGTGAAGGAGACTGTGCAGGTTACTGATGAGTTTTCACTTCATCTAAACTCAATGAAAGTCAAGGGAAGTTGGTAAAATAATATAGATAATATATCAAGATTTGTTCTTTGCTTGGAGACTGAACATACTGCAGTCTTAGCATATAAATCTCACACCAGACATTCTGGACAAGTACAAGCCCAGCTAATATTCGGAGAAAAGGGGACCCTTTCAGTTGGCTACAATGGACTTCTGATGAGGACTCAGAAGAACTTGCAGAGAAAAGCTGCCCGAAGTCAATACCAGCACTTCACACAATATGAATTGTATTCATTCCTGAATATCTCTCTTGTACAGACATCATCATGACTTCAGTGAAAATCCCAGGCCTTTAAGTTCCATTCCAAGTGATACAGAGCAAAGAGTGATTTAAGCCAGAGAATTCATCTTGACAAGGTACTACTGTAGCCATGTGCAGGTATGTAAGGCTGGGTTAAAAACAAAGCAAAAACAATAGTTCATACCAAACACAAGCAGGTTTCTTCACAACCCAGTTCTCAGAGATTAGTATCCTCTTGGTGCAAAGCTTTCTGTCCCTGATGATCTCTGTCAAGCTTGGGACTGGCACATCAGAATCCCATACAGGTGAATTTATGAGGCAGACATTTCTATAATTTTTTAGCCTTGTCTGGCAATTTAGTTTATATGTGGCTTGAAATATATCATGAGCTGTAAAGGATTTCCGTCTTGTGTACACTATCAACAAACTCCATCACTAACAGAATGAGGTACTACTGATGCATCTGCTATACATGCAGCTGACATACACTTTTCAGCTTTTCCCCTTTTTTGAGGGAGGCTTCTTTGTTTTCTGGTTTTTGGTTTGTTTGGTTTTTTTTTGGTTTTGGTTTTAGGTTTTGGTTTTTTTTTTGTTGTTGTTGCTTTTTTGGTGGGTTTTTTATCTAAAATGGCAAGGGTTTAGCTGGAAATGACACAACTATCTTTTATCCCATAGAGGTAAATCTTTAGAAAAGTATAACCAGGGAACAATTTGTTTTGATGTTTTTAGGGTAAAAATAACATGCTCCAGACTGAAAGTTTTATAGTTAGAAGAATCTATTCTAACAGAATCTATTCGTTTGTAAATCAATACCCCCTGTTGATTAATTTCCTAATAAAAAGTGCATGTCTTTAAGCTGTGTTCTACCAAGATCAGTTGTATTATTGGACTAAACAACACGATTCTTCCAACTTTATTTATGTTCACACAAATAATCCCATTACACGTTCAACATAACAACTGTTAAAATTAATATTCTCAGAATGTGTACTCCAGCATAGAACATTTTTGGCCCAGACTGTAGTTAAAATTTTTAATAGAATATGCAAGAGTTCCTAATACAGGGAAAAGTGGATTTTACTTATTTTTAGAGCTATATATTTGAACTAGACATTTTTGTATTCTTTTACAAACAACAGAGATTTATAAGTTGTAAAAAAGAATCACTTGCCTGAAATTTAAGGATATATTTAAGCATCAAACTATTCACAATTTAGAATTATTTGTGTCTATCCAGTAACTATACACAGAGTGATTAACTTTGTTGTAGACACCTAAAATTTTGTTGATAGGATTCTTTTAAAAACTTGCATTTGTATCCATAATTTTTAATGGAAATACATTACCATGGTTTCATGGAAAACAAATAGATTGGATTTACTGGGAAAAAAAAAGGGGATAAAAATTCTGCCAAAAGATTTTGAAAGCATTGAGATGAAGAGTTCAGTCTACTGTAATACAAGTGTAAGGTTGAATTAAAGAACAATAAGCAGTCCTAGAAATGGTTCTCAATGTAAATTTATCATGTAGTTGAAAAATGCTTTCTTCCAAATAGGAAGAGTTGTGCCTGTAGGTATACCTAAGTCCCTCATCATTTCTCTCTGCCATTATGAGTTCATTCTCTGAAGCTGTACTTTAGTTTTGTGGTAGCCAAAAGAAATACACTAGAGACTAGAATTTTTTTGGAGACCAGAACTTAGCATCATCCTTCACTTCAGTTGTGCTTACATTCATGCCAACTCTTTATCTCACATTTGTGAGTCACTGAATGCTAAGGAATAATAACTCAAAAATCCATGACAGTTTGCAGGAAAAATCCAAGATTTTCAGGTTAACTATTTAATCTCATGCAATCACCTTGCATCTCCTATTGTAAAAGTCATTTTAGATTCAGCCTTTTCTGCAAACCTGGATGGACAAAGCTGTTCACAAGTTGCCCATGCAAGAATGGAGACATAGCTCTTTCTGAAAATATAAATCCAGCTTTTTCAATGCAGCAGTGAAACAGAGAAAACACAACAGAACTGATGCAATTTTTGCACATACTGGGTAAATTATAAAATAATTAGTCATGTTTCAGTTTAAATAACATGAAAAAACTCCTTTAATTAAGATTCTTAATTAATAGTTGAAAGATTAATCAATCAATAATTATAACTATCATTATAGGGTGTAATTGTGCTTAATTGGAGGGGCTGATTAATGATCAGAATAAACCTTTCAAACTCTCACACTTCAAAATGTTGGGAAGTGATGGATTCTAGCTCACAGAGTTAAAAAGGAATCTAAGGATCATTGAAGATGTGTTCAGCTGCCTGGCCACAAATTGAAAGCATGGGATTGAAGTGCAGTAAAGCTCTCCATTGTTAGATATATGCACTACTGAGTTACTGCTGCACATGTGTTAGTGTGAGCAAAATATTCATCAGAAGACCATAGGTGATACATACCTATTCTGGAAATGGCAAGCTTTGTTTTCTCTGTCCAAAATGGAAAATTTGGTATGTATAAATGCAGTTCATTTGGATTATTCCAAGTCCTAATATTTTGCTTACAGTTCAAGAAAAATTTGGAGCCATAATTCTAAGGACAGCAGCTGTCCCATACAGGTATGTCTCAGGTGTGCTGTGACATGCATATTTGTGCAATGCATTCTATTTCTCTCATTTACGTTTATCGGATTTCAGGATTGAAGCTGTCTTCAACTTGAATGCTTGGCTTGATGACCTTCTGACAGAAGGCAGTAGAAGTTTTTGGTAAAAATAAATTGAATGGGCAAGTTTAAAACACATTTTAAAACACTCTCAATTTCCCTTTGTTATTGTTTGTTTTGTGGTATTTTTTATGGGTTTTGTTTGGTGGATTTTTTTTGTTTGGTTTTGTTGTTTTGTTTGGTTTTGTTTTGTTTTGTTTTTTTTCAAAATTCATTATTTTACAGATGAGTAAATCTCTGGTTATAGTAGATCCCAGGAAAAAGCCTCAATCTGGTTCCTGGTCTAGCAGAACTCCCTGATTTTTTCACTGAACAATGTTTAATGTCACTCCTTCTCCCAGTCTAGCACCATTGAGTTAATCTGCTCATTAATTTGGGAATGAAGGAAAAAAAAGGTGGAAGCATGAAATTTTAAACTATTAAATGAGGCTTTAACTGTATCTTTTATTACCCCTTTAGCTGTAGAAAAAGAAAAAAAAATAAAACAAAAGATGTTTAGAGAGAATAGTCTGCTTTAACACATTGAAACACTGCGTTAAATATAGTAATAAATGTTATTTGGAACAGAAATCAAAGAACATCCTGAAAGAACTTAACTGAGAAGGACCAGGATTGCTGTGGTTGCTTATTTACTTTTTTTCAGGGAAAGCAAGGGAAATACATGAAACAAGAGAGGGAGAAAAGACAAAGGAAGGCGACAAAGAGAAAAACACAGAAAATCTACAAAATTCAGCTTCACTTTCTAATGCTGACTCTACTTTCCACTGTGGGCAAAAAGAACCAAAGTGCACATCCCTATTAACTCGTACTCATGCTAGACTGTTTAAAATGTTGATTTAGCTGCATTTTGGTGACCAGATCACAGAGGGTTTGTGAAATAAATTATCTTGTCTGGCTAATCCAGACTGTTATTAAACGGAATACTAAAGCTCTCTCTCTCATAGAAGAAAGGAAAAGGGGTAGGACAGAAAAAAAAAAAAACCAACAAAACAAAACAAAACAAAACAAAAAAGCCAAAAAAACAAAAACAAACAAACAAAAAAAAACCATCAAACCAAAAAAACCCTGAAGGAGTGAAAGCAGAAAATCAGCTTCTGCATTGCACAGATTTGAGGCTGCTGATGGGTTCTCTGAGCCATTTTCCCTGACCCACCTGGGGGTGATTTTCTTTCAAGGAATAAATAATGCTGTCACTAAAAATCTCTGAGTCCCAGGAGTGGGGGCTGCCAGTTTGGGGTACCTCAGAGAATGGGTGGGGTGCAGCTACCTGCTCCTTTTCTGCTATGGGGTGAGAGAAAACCCTTCAACCTTCAGGAGAGTCAGTCTCAAGAGTGAAACGCTTGTCAGATGTGTGTTTGAAAGTTCCCAGCATAATTGCAGAACAGGGGGGGTTTCATTACAGTGGCTCTGAAATCATGACACACAGTTTCTCATCCTGGCATAGTCAAAGTCAACCTTCCTTTGGCAAAGATAATTGGATTAGATCCATGCAGGTTGATCTTGCAAAGCACTAAGAACCTGGGTGATAACTGAACAAAAGATTTAATCGGTAGTTCAAATTTAATCACGGTCCTGTGGATTTCAGTGAAAGCATGCAAATTTACTGTAGCTTAGAGACTGGTATTCTTTATACAAGAAAACAATATAAATCTTGTTCTTCATTACAATGCACAGCTATGCAAAAACCAAGAACTTCTAGAAATAGAGGATAATAAAAGTCTCACTCCTAATCTGACTCATTAGTCAATAGCATATATATATGTATATATTATTATTATTATTTGTATTGGGGCTTTTTTCCAGCACCGAAGACAAGTGGCACAAAATGGTTTGTCTCCATAATGTTAAATTATGTTAGCTTCCAAGAACAGATGATAACAACTAAGCTTCTATCTAGTAGTGTCCCTAGTACTTAAATAGTCTTGAATAGCCCCAGAAATTCTGACAAATAATTTTTCCCTGAATTAACCATAGCAGAGACACTTACATTGCGTATGAACTCTGATACCTGGAACCATTCCTGAACACAGAATAGGAACACAGAAATTAAAAATACACCTCACACTAGACTGAAATATTCATCACTGGTGTAGATTGCAGAATTTCTGAGAAATATTGTTTTACTCCTGTCCTTTTGGGAGTGCTAGACAGCAAGACAAGATAACCAGTGTTGTGGCCAGGGTCAGAATAAAAATCCAGGAACTTTCTAAGGCTGGCAAAGTTTGCAAACCAAGCTATATAGGTGTATATATATATATATATATATATATATATATATATATATATATATATATATATAGGTAAAAAAAAGAAGGTACAGCCATGAGACTTAGCTCCTTGTAATGTCCTTTCTGGGAACTTCTCTCTTAATTGGGTAGAATTTACCTGACAGCATTAATTTCTAATGGTCTTACTTAAGTATTATTTGTAGTAGTCAAATACCTGTCTCATGTTTCAGGTAAGCTTAGATCTTGGATCAGCAGTCTTAAATGAAATATAAGTAGGCCCCCATAAAGGACATAAATAAAATAAAAACAGACCTTTGGACTCTGGGAATTATGTTCAACTGCTAAACTCAGGATTGCCAACAAACACCCTCCATTTTTATTCTGGTTTCTTATCTGGACATCTGTATACTAAACATCATTCCTTTGCACCTCTGCACCTAAAGTGCAAAGGACACAAGTCTACATCCAGATTCTAGATTTAATACAAAATCATGGGAGAAAAAAACAAACAAACAAAAAAAGAAAGGAAAACCAAGCATCACCTTGATTTACGCAGCCAAGTTCCTGGTTTCTGTTAGGTTCTTGTGTACAAGTGTATATTTGTCTACAGTGTCTATTTAGGTGAAGATCAATCCAGGAGGAACACGGATGAGCCAAGCAAAGAATCTAGTTTTTGAATCCTATTGGGAATTTTGGATTGAAATAGACATTGGGCAGCTCCAGATTCAGGTTATATTATAGCAGAAATACACATCCCTAGAGAAATTTAGTCAAAAACCTAAGAATCCATGAAATATAGAGATCATTCCAAAAGCAGATGGCCAAGAGTCAGAGTGATGAGTATATGGGATACAGGCTAAGTGGCAGTCAGTACATTGTCTAAATCCTTTTCTGCATCTATCTTTTAATCTGTTTGTGTTTCAGTTCTCCATCTGTAAAATGGGAAGAACCACTTATATCCTTTCATCCTTTGTTTATTAAGAGAAAAAGTCACATGGGACACTGCTATATTTTGCTGCATATTATAAATGAAATGCTGATCCCTACTGGGGCCCCTGGGCACTGCTGCTGAATAAATAAATTCATAGCTATGGTTGTCACAGAGGGGGAATATTGACTGCAGGTGAGGAATGGGTAGCAAAAGCAGATTAACTCTTAAGCATTGAGGATCCTGTTTTCCAGTCCTTTGTAAGGAGGAAAAAGTACAGAGAAAAAGAGAAAAATATATGACACACAAGATGAATTATTTCTAAAGGGAATGGTTTTGAAAATTTCTCTACAATGTATCAGCAGCCTGTCTGCAAGCATCATTTTTTTTTTTTAACTCCTTTACACATTTTTTAGAAAATTTCATGCCAGTGAAAGATGCAGGATTGACATTCTTAAATCTCCCTTTTATCCACAGAAAAGATAAAGCATAGCCAGAAAACATGCAGCTTTCCTCAGGTTTTCAGACCAACATGCATTCGTTTGACCTAAAGGGACACCTCTGCGGGAGGGAAAAGCAGTTTAAGTCACCATTCTCATTTTATCCTTGGCCTTGATGGTGAAGTTATTACCCTGAGAATTGAGTGGGATACTTTGGTTTAAGTATGATATGGGCACCTGCTCTTTCTGCTGATGCTATCCAGCTCATTTCACATGGGCCAATGTACAGTCTTCTGCAAACCTCTTTCAGTCACTTCCAACCAGAACACAGCTGCATTACAGCCCAAAAAAGCAAATCATGGTTTAGGGGACTACACAGCCCAGTTCCTGTTTCCCAAAGCCATCCAGCCACCCATAACACTGCTGCCTTGCCCCAGCATGCCTCTGTGAGATATTTTCTAAGGGGCACAGATGAAATCTGGATTTTTAGAAGGCCACCAGCTCTCACTGCTGTCAGTATAATATGGTCACTAAATTCCCAAAGACAATATTACTGCAAATCACCTCAAATGTGCTGCAGGCGGTAGAATGATCCCATAATCAAGAAGCTAGGTCTTTGAGGACAAGTTTAATTACTTTAATCTATACAGCCTGGAAAACATAATGGTTAATGGGGTAATCTACTGAAGTATGTGGAATTTTAAGTAGTATAGACTATGCCACTGGATGACACTACTCTCAGTACAGCAGAGACGATAAAACCAAGAGCATAAATGGTGACTGAAGAAAGCCTTAGATGTTCATAAATCAATAATTGATAAAATGTACTCTTGTGTAACTAAGTAGAATTTTATGTTGCAGGTAGAATAAACTGATTACATGATACTATAGTGCTCAGTGGAATTATGGAATGAGCTTCATTCATTCACTCTAATTGCTGCATATTTGTATACAAATGGCTGAAATGGTTCTATCAGTTTTGTAGTCTATAAAACTGCAAGAAAATTCTGCCCTGTGAGTCCACAGATGACAGCCATGATATTTTCCCAGCATGGGGTACCACGCTCCTGGAAAAGCTGAATATCAGCAGATACATAGAGGTTGATGTTCTTGATGCATCTGGCCATTAAAGATTTCAGAGCACTTTTCTCATGGGTAGAGGTGTTAACCCCTCTGTCCTGGCTAGATTCCAACCTGGGTAACAAGCCACCTGGACCAGATGTTGAGGAAACCTAAGGATGAAGTGGTTGAGCTGTACAGAAATGAAACAGTCTCTCATTAACATCATCCGCTGAAGATGTTTTATCTGTCTTTTAAAAAGACATTAGGGATGATCCTGGGAATTACACACCAGTGAGTCTAACTTCAGCAAATGGACTGCAATGATAATTAAAAGTAGGATTATAAAAAAATCCTAGATAAGCATGATATGTAACAGACAAAGTAATGTGTGTTGTGTAAAGGAAAATCGAGCTTCTTTAATTTACTAGAATTCTTTGAAAGTGTCAAATAAATATTGGATAAAGGAGAACTGGCTGACATAATCTATTAGGACTTTCAAGAAGCTTTTGAGAAATTCTCTTACAAAAAGCTGTTAAGGAAACTAAGCTGTCATGGAACACGAAGGAAAACACATTATAATGGGGCAAAGACTGGATAAGAAACAGAAAACATAGAAGGGAAATAAATGCTTCTTTTTAAGGAGACCTTGGCAGAAGCATGTGATAAGTGCTAATTTTTACAGTTTTGGTGTTCTTTTGGCATTTTTTTGCTTTTATTTTTTCTTTCATTTTTGTCTGCTACTTGAAAAAAGTAATTTGGTGTGGTTTGGTTTTATTTTGGGAGGTTTTTTGCGTCACAAAATTGAAATTATTCAGCAGTGTTATATTTGATATATGGAAAAATGCTTATATTTCACCACATTAAGAGCAGACTTTGAAAAAGAAGTTAGTAAAATATTGGTTGCTAGAACCAAACCCTGTGAAAGAGCACTAAAAGCACATGCAGCCACAGTGTTCTGTGTCCTTTTCCAGTTAGAGCTATGTGCTTGCAGCAGTAGACTAAGCAGTGCTAGATGGCTCAGTTTGGCCTATACAAGTTTCTGGCTTCCTGAAGTGAGAGACAGACTAGGCTGGGTGCTGGGTTGGGAGGCAGAGCTGTGAGATGCCTGTAAACTGTAACTTGTCACCAGCTTATATTTGTAGGTTGTGTTTCCCCATCTACATCCCCACATTTTCAGCTTTAACAACAAATAGAAAGACCAAAATTTTAAACATGTGCTGTTATCTTGTAGGAGATTTCACTGATTTTATAATTCAGATTGCATTTCTACTTCCAAGGCCCTTTTTCAATATCTTGCAGAGTGTGACTGTTTTGGGAGTCTGCTGCTACCTCTGCTTTCTCTTGCTATGTGCCTACCCAGCATGTTCCCTCTCTGTTCATTTGTAAGGCAGTTCTTGCAAAATGAAAGTCTACAGAGAACAGGAATAGAAGGGTGACATGGTCTCTGTCACTCCAAACAGAAAATGTTCCAGTGACTTTTTTTTTTTCACACCTTGTAGAATTTCAATTTTCCCTTTAAAACATGGATTAAACAATGTTGCCAAAAACATATGCTTCTGTGTCAAACATTTCACTTATTCAGGAATCTAGAGGCAGCTGGAGAGTTCTCACTGCCAAAGTGACTTCAACAATTGTCTCTTTCACTTTTAATTGGAAACATGTTCGTTTCAGGCATAGGTGTGGATAACCAATATGTGGCAGTGTTAATTTCCCTCACCATTCATTGTACACATGTCCTTAGGGCCATTCTTAAATAGCTTGGGGAAAATTATCTGAATCCATTGCCAATGTGTCCTGAGCTCCTGCAGGTCTATGATTTGCCATGGCACAGATTTCATCTGCTGATTAAAAGTGGGAGTGGTCAGCATGAGATAAGACATCACCAGTCTCTTGCTCCTTGTAAGACCTGCAGTGAGCCACACCAGAGGGTTACGGGTGAGTTACTGAAGCTGAGGGCCTTCTTATTGCATTAGCTTTTACCATTACAAAAGCACAGTTCCAGAATTTGTTGTCCTGCAGATATTTCCTCTGGGTTTTATCTGTTGTGTGGATGGTCCTCCTTACACTGCAGTGCTCCAGACTATCCAGCTACGAATCTTTCTATGCCAGTCACACTCTAGTTATCCATGTTTAATCAATGTCATCCCACTCTTCCCCTTCCCTTCTGTTTTTGGGGGGTAGATAAGGGATATTTCTGGTAGGACCTTGCTTAAAGACAAAAGCCAACATGTTAAATCTAATAGATTTTCACAGCTTTCTCTCTCTAGCCTGAATTTCTGTGGAAAAGGTTGTGGCACTCCTGCCCAGAGCTCCCTTCCTTTATCACCCTTTTAAAAAGCTGAGTTTGGGTTGAACCTCATGTGCTCCTGCTGCAGGACATAAAATTGGAGGTTCTATAACAGTAATATCAAAAGCAGTCTGTATTGGGAAAAGGGAGAAAAAACATGCAACCCAAATTTAGCACATGTTGGTAGGAAAATTTTGTCATGAGAGATGCATTCACCCTGCCTTTGGAACTAAGAGGATGGATAAAACATGAAGATTAAACATTATCAGTTTGTCAGGAAGGACCCACTCTAGGGATTCCATGGGGTTGAGTGCTTTGTTCTTAGCATCAAATCATCCTGACCCATCATCCAAGTGACCCATCATCCAGGTGACCCATCATCCAGGCCATCATTACCAGATCCTGTGGCAGGGCTGGGATTATATCCCTGAGAAATGTTCCATATATTGACCTACATGGGAGACTCAAAACTTGACATTTTCTACTTCATGAAAAGTCATCACATCTGATGGTGTTATTATCTTGCTTATTGGATCTCTATAACACTCTGTGGAAATATATATTCATGTTTTTGTCCTTCCTCTAAGTTCCATCTTATACTTTCTTGTATCTGTTCCTCCTGCAGCACATTTGTATTCCCTGCATGGTTTTGGGTGATTTTCTAGTTCCTCCAAGAACTTGTATGCATGCATGTACATTTGAGACTAGGGTCTCAAACATATATGTATAGATTGGGCCCTGTGCACAAAGAAACCTGAAAAATTTCCTATTAATCTTGAAAGCTATGCTCAAAATGTGATGAACACTATATGTAAACAGATATTTACATAAAAAGCTTGTAATCAAAATTAGTTTATGGTGATACTTTAGAGAAAGACAAGGCAGTAGGGGAAGCCTGTGAGAGCTGAGGGTAAGAACTGATCAGATTTTGTTGGGGTTTGTAGTTTTTGTATCCTTAATGATCAGGGCTGCTTGAGTTACAGGACCTGAAATCTGCACAGGTGCTCAGAAGTCACTCTCTGTATCATCAACAGACACAGGTGACACACACTTTGCCGTCGATGGTTACATTTCTGTTTAAAAGTAGGGTGAGTTTGGCGATGAATTTTCTGCTGATCAGTTTCTGTTTGCACTTTGGAAATCTCAGCACACGATAATATCCAAGATCTCTGTGTCTTATCTGCCACCCCCCAGCACACTCAGCCCCTGCGCAAAGAGGGATCCGGCTCTGGCAGTGCTGGGTGAGGGATGTTGCCATCTAGTGGGGTTTTGTCAGGCAGAAGAAAAGGCTTTGCTAAAGAATTCTGCCTCAGAACAGCGAGTGTGGAGGCACAGGTCTGAGGTATATGGAAAATGAAAAACTGTCTTTCAGGCCAGCTTTCTACAAGAAGCACACAGAGCATTTACCTGTTTGCTCTATGTGAGCCTATGTCATTGCGTCAGGATGTTTTGGGAGGCAGGAATGCTCAGTCTGAAAAACACCCTGGAGGTTTCTTTGCCTCAGTGTTAATGGCCAGGCCTCCTGCATCCTCTTTGGTATGCAGAGATACGGGGGTTGGACTCAGTGGTTATTTTGAGTCCCTTCCCACTCAGTACATTTGGTGATTCTGTTCTGTGGTCCTGTTCTGTGTTTCTGGGAGTGAGGGTGAAGGGTGAGATTCATCTTCCTTCCCCTTCAAAACTCCTGCTCCTGCCTCAGCTGCAGGGGCACCTTTCCTATTGTTCCAGCTCATCACTACGGCTTTTGTCATGACGGGACTTTTGCAGACAGTATTAAAGTAAAAAAGGGTTATTCATACGCCGGCAGCTGGCGCAATCCTATCTGTCAGCCCCATGGAAATGAGGAATTAAATAGTAATAATAATCATCAAAACAAAATTAGCCCTTTCTTTCTTTAGAACCCTCCATTTGCAGCCGTTGTGCTGGGTACCAGGACCTGTGAGTGCCCAGCGGGGCGACACCCTCCTGCTCCAATCTGCCTGGCATTAACGAGCTGCTTAACCGGGATGTGATGCTGGGATGTGATGCTGGCCGAGCAGCAGCTGCTTGGAGCGCGCCGTTACGGAGAATTAGCCCAAAGTTTATTCTTAGCCCTTCCTCTCAGCTCCCGCAACATGTTCAACAGCTTGTGCATTTTGTAATGCCTCCTTTCATCGCCATGGCAACCGCTAAAACTTAAGGTGTGTACGACTTGCACCACGGTCTCCGTGCTGCAGGCTGCTGGCAAAATGAAACCCTGGGTCTGCGCTCCTTCTCACTGCTGTTGATCCAAAGGGCCACAGTGTGCTGGAAAGGCAACTGGGAACATGTGTTTGCAAAGTACTTTAGACACAAGAGTGTGATTCAGTGTTTAAGAGAGTCTGTGAATCTGATTTTCCTACCCAGTTAGTCATTTGAGCTGGGGCAGAGGAACTGTCACTGCTGGCTGAGTTGCTTCTCCTCTTTGTGTTGCTCCGAGCCGGCTTTGGCAGAGCCCATGTGTATTGCTGCCTCATAAAATGCAGCCTCAAATTGTTGGCAAGCAGTCAGGTAATGGGGAGGGCAATAAGAGCTGCACGATCACAGGTAGATCTATAGGATGCAACTTGGTGCTGAGAAACTGCCAGCTCCCACCAAATGGCAGATTAAGGAGCCATTTCCCCCTTAAAAGAACTTGCTTTTATACCTGAGTTACTCACTACGAGCAGTCAGACTTCCCATTCAGCTGATGGCTCTGCGAGTCTGCCTCAAAAATACCCCAAAAAAAGGGGGAAAAAAAGAAAAATAAAAAAAAGTCGATTTCTCAGGACTGAAGCCTACATATGTCACTCGGGCAAAGTTCACTGTACCCCTATGTAGTTTTATTTCATCACTGTGGGTATATCCAGCCCCAGTTTGGCCAAACAGCCTAGCAGCCTAGGTTACCTGCAAAAGCAGACACCGGTTTACATTAAAATCTTTCCTAGTGAAGCCATTTTTCCTTTCTACAAAACAACTTTGCTGTGAATCAAATCCTGCTGCCGCTAATAACTGTCCCTATGGAGAAATCCTACAGAATAGAAAAGGATTGAAACCTATAGGGGCTTATAGAAATTAAATTGGATTCTATAGAAATCACTCTAAATACTTCTTAATTTAATAAAGGATGCTGCCCCTTCTGTAGAATTTTTGCATCATATGATAAATCTAAAGGGAGAATAATATCCCTGCAAATATAATTGTTCAGATTGCTTTAAAAATCCGATAGAAAACTTATTTCTCTCTCTCTCTTAATTTAGCTACGTCTTTTTCCTTTGCACCGGTGGCTTGAAATCGTAAATCTCAAAGCGTTTCACAAAGAAAGAGCACAGCTGTCTGGAGATCACGCAGCCCACCTAGTGCCACTTCCCATGTCTGGGAAAATCAATCCAGGTAGTCCTGCACTCTGAAGTCACCTTTTCAAACAGGATGCTTGCAGCATTTGAAGCTGTTCCTTTCTGTGTTTTGGGAAAAGAATGGCAAAAAGTCCCAAACACCCCCCTTTTCTCACTCTCCCCTCAAATACCTAATCTTCCCAGAAACCAGGGAGTGTGAGTCATTTTAAGCTGTTTCTTCAACATGACTTCAGCTCAGTGGTGTGCCCCACAGCCTGCAGAGATTTGGAGCCGATTAGGTTACAATTGCAAAATGAATCATTTTCTTTTTTATGCATTCATCAGATTTTATTTTCTTTTAATGTACTTAAATTATAAAAATACATGGAAGCATCGAGCATAGATAGGACAAGTGTGTTGCTAATTTGGTTTTTCTTGGTTCTGCACAAGAACCTGTTAAAAATGTTTGTATTTTGATGTGTGTGTTGCATTCAAACTGACACCTCCAGCTGCTATATATTTGGTGGCTAGTAATCTTTTCCATTATATTTTGAAAAGAACAGATTTCTTCCTGTCTAAAATAAGCAACCAGCTACAAGGAAACAATGGCTACACTGTGGTTTGCTGTTTTGTTGCATGCTTAAAATACTGGTATTCTGTAAATCTGCAGGTAAAACTGAAGCATGGCTGCTTGTACTGCTAGAAATTATAAAATTAACCCTCATCTAGTGAACATCAGGATAACTGTTTTGACTTGAGTAGAATTAATTTGGTTTACCCTACAGATTAGTCTCTTTTTAAAATTATATATTTTTCTATATATTTTTTTATGTTCTTATTTTCTGCTCCAGTGCATGAATGCACCCAGGGACAGACAAATCTTCTGATAGGGAGGAGTGGGGTGGTAGTACAATGTGTATGTGCCCTACTCTCTTGGGAGGAGGGGGAATCTGCTCTATGCATCATACCCAGAGGGATTATCTGGTGGTGAGGTGCCGCAGAACACACACTGGCCTGAAATTTAGCCCTAGAACTGTTAAAGACTATCCTGTGAATGTTAAAGAGATGGTAGTAGTGATCACAAATGTCAGCTCAGGCTGTTTGGGGGATGTCACAGTGAGAGACATAGAAGAAAAACTGGACTGTCAGAGAAAAGCTCTAAATGAACTGTATTTTAGGGAATTTCTTTTAAAATTCTTGGTAATGCTTGTAAATAAAAATAGGTGGCAATATCTCACCTGGAAGTAAGACTGCCTAAACTCTCAATCTAAATTGATCAGGGCTGCATTTACCTTCGGAAAAGGAAAGTCAAACCTTCTGTACCTGGGTGTATGTGTGTGCATATAGTACACTGGCAGGGTATTTTTGCCTGCAGGGTTTCAAAAAATTTCCTCTGAATAATCTGAGTTAAGCAGCTGGTCAGTTGCAAAGAGCAGTCTTAGTATATAATACTCCTACCCACCAGCTTATCTGAGGCAGGGAGGGAGATGAGCCACAGTTCTGGCAAGTCTTAAGGGTTTGGTTTTTGGTGTTTTGTGGGGTTTTTTTTGTTTGTTTGTTTTGTTTTGTTTTCTCAGGCTTTCATGAAGAGAGGAGAAGAATATATCAAATGATCCCTGTGCATCGAACAGCTGACTGGGGCAGTATCTCTAGATTTGTTGTATAAAAACAAGATAGTCACAATCAGGACACCAGTCAACAGGCATAAGAGAGGAAATAAATCTAACATCCATTAAAAACAAAACTTCAGAAATCTGTTTTGCAGCAACTAACTGCAAATCCCCATCCTGTCCCAGAATCATCTTGCCAACGTATACCCCTAAGAGCCTACAGGATAGTGCAAGATCAGTGTAATTAGAAATGGGTCCAGAGCTATTGGTTTGGTGACTGCTGGTCTGTAACACCTGATGGCAACTGATCAGTCATCCTTCCTGGCAGAGCATCCTTCTGTGGATAGGCTGTTATGGGAACAAATCCCCAGTTTTCCTAAAAATGCTTTAGAAATTAAATACAAATTCACATCTTCCCTAGTTAGTTGAAAGTGGCTAAGAGCTCCACTAAAAGTTTGGAGGGAAAAGGGAGTTAGAATCAGGCAAAATTATCATGATCACAAACATTTTGTTTCTGTAGTAAGTCATGAACCAAGATCAAAATAAATAAAATTAAAAAAAAAAGAAAAGAAAAAAAGAAAAAAAAAGGAAAGAAAAGAAATGTTCTTGAGCTTATATGGGCAATCATATGAATCATAAATCTGGATCCCCACCTCTTATGAAGCCTAAAGGCAATAACAGCACAGGACAAAGGCTGTAACACTCTCTGCAATGTTATGGGGTCCTGATACCTACTTGGCTTTCATGCAACTTGGAAGAAAAGATTATGAGTTGTTCAGGTTACAAAACAAGCAGTATAGCCAGCACTGAAATCAATAAGGCTGTGCCTGAAAGCAAGTCCTCGATGTGGAGACAAATAACCACCGCAGTGGCTCCTTGCAGGCTGGCAGGCAAAGTGGGGAGGAGAGCAGCCAGCAGGCAGAGAGGCTGGGACCAGCTCGTGGCCCACCTGCTTGCCTGCTGGGTGACCACCTTCTCTCTGGTCACAGGCTCTTTGTCCAAACAAGGGGGACAGATTGCTCCCATGTAAGTCAAAGAAGCTTCAGGACCACTCTCAGCAGAGACTCTTTTTCAGAGAATTATATAAGTCATGGCTGAGAAATCAGGCTTATTTCTAGGACTCTGTGCATAAGCTCAGAGGTCCTGATTGTTTCTAATTTTTATTTTAAAACTAATTTAATGTTTATTTTGGTGGTCTAATGGTCATTTATTCTTTTAGCGGTCAGCAAAGTGAAAACTCCTTCAAGGCCAGTCTAGAGCATATTTCAGCTTTGCACATATCAGGAAAGCACAAACATATATTTTACTCTATTCCCAACTCTCTATTAATATCTCCTCCCCATGTCAGTACTAGCACATTTCCTAATCCTTTTTTCCCCCTGGATTTTTCAGTAACATCTGGCTAACCACGAGGCCGTCTGAGTGCTGGTACTGTGTCACAGAGGATAGCTGTCTGCTTTCATAACAGTGCAGCCTTAGATCAGCTTAAAGGTGACCAGGTTATTACTTAAGTTAAACACCTGACGTAATTACCACCCTGAAACTAAGGTGTATGACAGCTGAATACTCAGATTGTGTAACTGGCCTCACTTTTCTATTGTCCCAAGACATTTTCTTCTCAATCTGTTCCCTTGTTGTGCTGGCCCCCAAGCATCTCTACATGGCCACTGACTAAATCAGACCTAAGTACTGAGCCAGCTGAAAAGCATCCTGTTTAAATTAAAAAGGAAAAAAAAAAAAAAAAAAAAAAACAAAAAAAAACAAAAAAAAAAAAAAAAGAAAACAAAAAAAAGAAAACAAAAAAAAGTGATTTTCCAGTGAACCCTTTTGGCTGACACTGAACATGCAAAGAGGTTCAGGAACTGTTTAAACTGGTGAGAAGATGAAGTTTGCACTCCATTTCAGGAGCTGCTGTTGCTCTAAAATATTGCTTTACCATAGCAGTTCTCAGCTGTGCTCCTTCCATATCCCCTGTGCTAGAAGAGAGCTGAGAAAAAGACCCCTACAGAAAGTTTAGCACCAGGGGAAATTTTAATGAACAATTTAAACTCATTTATGACCCTTTTATGCCACCCAAATGTTTTCCAAGGATCCCAGAGCTGAGTTTCAGGATCACAACCATTGCATGGCTTTAATTAACTGGTGCATGTACAATACTCTGAACATAAACAGAGTATCTCTAAATGCTAATGGTTGTTATTGAACCCCCATGCTTCCTAGTGCAGTAATAACTGGTACAAAGCCTAACTTACTAGCATACAAGATCCAATTGTGTATCTTCCTCAAGGGGTATTTATCTTCACAGCATGATTGCTAAGATAAATGTTAAAGTTTAAAATTCAAAAGTAGTTACTTCAGGGCATTATGACAAGACAACAAAAATATAAACTTGACAGAAGAAAAGCTTATGCATATAAATTATGTAGCCTTTTAATTGAAATATATTTCATAATAGATTTTATAGCCGGCAGATTATTTTTCAAGGCATTTCAGTTTTGTTTTTTTTTTTCCCTATAAAAATAATTTGTAAAAGGCACTTTTTCCCCCTTCCCATATCTTTATAGAAATATAGACAAAAAAAAAAAAAAAAACAGAAACAACAAACTGAACAGCAGAGCATTGCAATTTTAGCCATAATAGTCAACATAACAATTAGAGCAGTTTGTTACGAGGACAGGGAATAGGGCTGTCTGGAAGAAAAGCGCTGCAGCCAGCGCTGTTGACTCACTGCGTTGAGCACTGTTTCCTTTCCATCTGAAGGGGAGCAATGCCACACAGCAGCTGTTGTAGGAATAGCAGCCACAGGAGACATCGTCTCCAGCAATGATAAGCCAGGCTGAGAGGCTTAGCTTTATATCATTTTCAGTTTTCCATTTGCAGAGTTTTTGGCGTGCTATTTCTTTCCTTCCTTAGGAATGATGTGATTTTTTATGTCCCTCAGCCACTGCCGAAACCCAAAAGAAAATTTTCATGCATTTTTGGTGGTTCTGTAAACACCTTGCAAGCCAGGTCTAGTGGAAATAGGAGAGATTAGAAGCACTGTGAAGATCTGACTTTAGCACACGTAGACATTACCTGGTTTTTCCATCTGCATTGATGGCTATTGTCCTGTCTGAAACTCAATCTTTCATGCTCACTCTGAAACTAAAAAAGGGCTTAAAATGAGCTGTTTTGGTAGCCTCAGCCCCACATGTGCACTGCCTGCTCTATTTTCACCTGAGCAGGAGGAAATAGGAGTGAAACCTTTCTAAGTATCCACCTGAGCTACTGGGCAAAGTGTAAGGAGAAAAAGTCAAAGTGCACTTGGGAGTAGGTATGGGTCAGCATTTAACTGACAGACATCATCCAGAAAGAGAGGGTTATTGGTTCTGCTTCTAGGAATTAGGAGAAATTAGATCAGCAACAGCCCTTTGAGAAATTTAATTGAGGAGCTTTCTGCTTTTATAGCTGGCAGCTCTCCCTCTTTCCAGAGGTGTTATTTAATCTAACCACCAAGTCACATCTGCAGTTTTAATTAGCATGTGTGTGTCTCTGTTGTTTTTCCTTCCCTGTGTAGCACACTGAGCACCAACGCATACCAGACCCTTCAGAGTGAGCACATTTATTTTAAGTACCACCGGGCTAAATTCTGATTTTCGGTAATTTCCCTATAGTCCTGTGGACCTCAGCAGGACCCCTCAGATTTTCACTCATCTCGCTGAGAACAGAATCTGGCTCAGGGTATTTGAAAGCTTTGTTATCAGTGAGGCAGCCTATTGAGTTGCTTGGTGCTCTAATTTTTACCTTGTTAGTGGCAAGGTTATCTTTCAGGCTAGTTTTTCCATTGCAAGTTGTAGATCCCAGCACAGTGGTATATGCTTTAAGCTGTTCTCACCAGTGCAGAAGCATAATAATAATAATAATAATAATAATAATAATAATAATAATAAACACAAAAATAATACCCAAACAGCACATTCACAATAAATCTTAATATCAATAAATATTACAAATATGCTCATGACCATTTATTATTTCAGAGATGGAGGAATTGAGTGATAGGGAAGATAGTTGCCTGAAGCCACATAAAGGAAAATTAAGCAAGACAGGAAGAGAAATTTAATCATCTGTCCTGTGCTCTGTCCACAGGACCACAGCTTCTACTCCTCAGTTCTGGCTGTAGCCATGGTACTATCTGCATTCTCTTAATTAAAAAACAAACCAAATCAAACCAAACAAACAAACAAAAAAAGGAACAAAAATAGAAACAAACAGAAAATGGAAAAAAAAAAAAAGAGGAAGAGATACAATGGAAAAAAAGAAGATGATGACCAAAAGGCCAAATATATTTAGAAAGAATTTTTAACTGCCTCAATGAAGAATAATGCCAAATGCCTCAGGTTCTGTAAACCGGTGCACTGCTGTGGCAGGTGATGTATGTTGAGGTTACGGCTCTTTACACTATCAGTTCTGAAGTCTGCAGCTTCCAGTTTTAGTGTTCTTATTCAGCTTGTATTTGTTTTGCATGAAAAGGAGTTGGGGTGTTAGAGAAGCATCTGTGAGAAGCTTCTGGATGCTTCCCCCTTGTCCAGCAGAGCCAGTGCCAGCTGGATCCAGGATGGACACTTGCTGGCAAAGGCTGAGCCTCTCAGTGATGGTGGTGACACCTCTGGGGTAAGAGAAAGCAGGGAAAACCTACAAAACAGCAGCTGCAGCTGGACAGGGCACTGAGGATGTGTGAGAGGAGCAGCCCTGCAGCCAGGCAGGGCAGTGCAGGAGGGGCAGGAGCTGCTCCAGGCTCTGGAGCTCAGGTTCCCCTGCAGCCCCTGCAGCAGCCCAGGCTGAGGCAGCTGTGCCCCTGCAGCCCAGGGAGGGCAGGGGGAGCAGAGATCCACCTGCAGCCCCTGGGGGAGCCCAGGCTGGAGCAGGGGGGTGCCCACAGGAGGCTGTGACCCCATGGGAAGCCTGTGCTGGAGCAGGATCCTGGCAGAACCTGTGAGGGACCCACGCTGGAATGAAATCCTTTTCCTGAAGGACTGACCCTTTGGGAAGGAACCACACTGGAGCAGCTCATGCAGGACTGTCTCCAATGGCAGGGACCCCATGCTGGAGCATGGGGAGGAGGTGAGGAGTCCAGCACAGGCAGAGGAAGGAGTGGCAGAGAGAGTTTATGATGAACTGACCACAAGCCCCTTTCCCCATTCCCCTGTGCCACTGGGGAGCAGGAGGCTGAGAAAGGAAGCAGTAAATTTGAGTCAAGAAACCAGGAGTAGAGGGGGATGGGAAGAAGAGGGGGTTGTTTTAAGAATTGGGTTTTATTCCCATTACCCTACTCTGATGTTCTTGGAAATAAACTAATTTCCCCAAGCTGAGTCAGTTTTGCCCATGATGGTAACTGCTGAGAGACCCTTCCCTGTCCTTATCTTGACCCATGAACCTTTCATTATATTGTCTCTCTCCTGCCCAATTGAGAAGGGAAGGAAAGGAGTGGATTTTTTGGGAGCCTTGTGTCCAGTCAGGGTCATCGTAACACACAGCTGGAAGTAAGCCTAGAAGTAAATTGAGTAATGTATCCTTTGCTGTTGATTCAAACCACTATTTATTACCTGAAAATCTGGTGCTTACACTTCCATTTGTTTTCCAGATTTGCTCCAGCAGAATCAGTATTTGTATCTTTTCTCCATAGTTGTCTCCTGTGGTTTACTGAATTTTTGCTTGAGCTATATGTTTGTCTGCTTGTCTGTTTCACACTTTTGTCTGGCATTATAATGAAGAAGAGTAATAAACAAATATCTTGGAATACTAGTGATGATCCTTGTAAATAAATAATACAAAATTGAAAAAAAAAAAAAGAAGAAAAGCTATTGTCTAAATTTTTAACAGAGAAAAAATAAAAGAATAAAAAAAAGAAAGAAAAAGGGTTAAAACAGAGTGTTGATGATATTTCAGAAAGCACAGATTTAATTCCCAGCACTTCTGATTTCATTAAGAACTGCAGCCTTTTCCACTGGCAGCACAATTCTTGAGCTTGACAAAAACAGATGGGGAGGATGGTGGAAGTGGTAAACTCCAGAAGTAGCACTCTGTCTTCTAAATCAGGAGGTCACACCTTCAAGTCTTGACTGAAGAACTCAATCTTCCCCAGATCCCACAAACCCTGTTATACAGGTACTTGCTTATATGAGTCCCTGAGTGACAGATTAAAAAGCTCCCTCCTGGTGACTTATTCCCAGGGAAAGACACAGTGCTCTCAAAAAAAAAAAAAAAAAAGAAAAAGGAAAATACGAAAAACCTCATCAGAATAATGGAGGGGAGCTATTGCATTCCTCAAGTGCCATGTAATAACCTGTGCCTGTGAAAGGCTTGCAGCTGGCAGTGCAGGGTCACAGAGAGAATAAAGACTGTTTCACTCTTCTGGTGCTAGAAACGTAGCTACCTATTTCCTTCAGCAATCTGGATTAACTCTTTCCACATCCAGCTGTCAGCACTCCTCTCCAGCCGCATCATTGTGATGTTTGGAGAGAAGAAATTAAGATGCTGTGTCTTTGCTATCTGGAGCATATAAATGGGATGTGTTGTCCAAGGCACTTAATACAACTTTGGTTCTCCCTGTGAGCACATCCCTGGGGCCTATGGAGACAGCAGCAATCAAAGAGAAAACAGAATTCCCTAGTTCTGACACCTAAAATAAATCAAAACAATTAAATAAATTTCTTAATATATTCTGTATTTTTGCTTCTTTACATACTAGATAATTCTGTGTAACAAAAATGGTACAGGTCATTTTTGTTTTTTCCCTGGGTACCTGGGGTCAGTATCTTCTGATGCAAAATCACTCCTCTTCTGACTCTCCAGGACTAGGATTCCTCTAATTATTTCAGGGGATGAGAGTGACTGTTTTATTTTGTTTGGATTTGCCTGTGTGGAATTGCAGTATACGAGTGTTGTTGATGATGACTCTGTTTACAGAATACACAAGATTTTGAATAGATTGGGTTAGGTCTTACATTAAAAAAAAAAAAAAAAAAAAGAGTATAAAGAACATCTGTCTGGACTGTTCAATCAAAAAAAAGGAAAGTGAAGCAAACAAAGATAATCAGCTGGATACCCCTCAAGTACATTTGTATCACATACATTGGTTTCCTTACATGAATCACTGTCAGTCGATTTTCCCCGGTTGCACTTTATAGTCCTCAGGATGAGTGAATTATGCTCAGTGTGACAATGCTGGACAATTGTGTGAATAATCTGCTAGAAAAACTGCAAGACTAAGATGAAAAGCAGATTGATTCTGTTTTAAAGCAGCTTCCTCCAGTATTTGTTGTGTCTGTTCCTTGCCTTACACGAGGGCTGCCAGAGTATCAGCACAGTAAAGGTGGTGCTGGTTTGTGTGTTGGCTCTGTTATCTGTAGGTTTTGGCAACTCTCTAATGAAAATGGTACAATGTATTGTTTCCATCATACATCATCATGACATCCATAACTTCATCCAGCGGAGAATCAGTTCTGCTTTAAAAGATTTATCAAACTGAGTCCAAATTAGGCAACTCTGTCTGCAAGGGTATTATGTACCAACACTTGACAAGCTATGTGAAGATCTGGTCAGACACTGCAGAAGACATTTAGGATTTTATGTTCCTTTTTGGTGAAGAAATTAAACTGGGAAACTCAATTCTGACTATCAAAGGTACATGTGGCCTGCTTGTCTCTGTGCACATGTGCTTGGAAAATTTTCAGAATCAAAAAAATGTTATGAAAGTTGGGATTTTTTTGCCAAAGCAATGTATTGAAAGAAAACAAGAAGCTCTTTCACCGTGTTTTGCAAAGGTTTGATTAATAATTTTCTATTTGCATATTAAAGCCCATATACAGGCAGGTTTTACTATGGATAGGAATATACAGAGTTTAATTTTTAAAGTGTACATGGCTCTTATTGTATTGTTATAATAATAATAGAGGTGAATGACACCTCCATTAAGATTTCCAATGTAATTTATAAGAATTGGACCTGTAGTCTGCAGCTGGTGTTTTGATGTATGAAATTTATGTTGGGGGCTCAGACAATGGATCCATTGCATTGTGCTTGACACTGTCACATTACAATGAAAAATCCAAATGTAAGAGTAAATGTCTGTGAAGAAGAGAAGGGAGGGAAATCCAGTTAAATATATGGGTTGCCAGTTGCATTAAGACTGTGGGGCTACATATATGTAGAGCTTAGTCTTTGTACATTGTGCTTCAACATATGCTCAAGGGAGATGTTTTGAGTAGAAGTAGGGCCCTTTCAGGGTCCTGATGTGGCAGTATTATTGCCTGGAGGGAGTATAGCCCCACTGGTTTACAGATGGCACAAAGGTGCTGCAGGGGGAGAGGAAAGTCATACCTTCCATGTACCACTAGGCTGGCTGTGCTGGAGGGAGAATTCATCCTTCAAAGGGCAAACAGCATATCTGCAGGCAAGAAGATCTGCAGAAGAAACAGCTTTCAAGCTCACTGGAGGTCCTTGAGAGATGTCTGGGAGCCTCTCTTGGCTTCATCCTGTCTTTAGCATATGGTCTGCCTTTCTGCTCTATCGCTTTATGTTGCTTTCCACCAAGAGAAGACTTTTGTCTATGTCTGAGGCCTTGTACAAGGTCCTGGTTCCTGAGGCTATGAAAACATGAATATGCATAACATACTAACAGATCAGAGTATAGCCTAGGGCTGGACATGGAGAGGGGGAAGACAATTCTCAGCTTTGGCTTTGCATGTAACCTTGAGCTATCTATTTACAGCTAGATCCAAACCAGCATATTCATACCCAAAACACAATTAATGTGTTTTAGGCATTTAGAAATACTCCTGTTCTTTGAGCCAGGTGGATGCTGAGCTGTCCAGACACAATATTGCTCCAGTCAGCAGGCCTCATAGCAATGTTAATAAAATGTGGAGCTTAAGCCAGTAAACCTTACTAAGGAGTGAACTACATACAGCACCTAGCATTCACAATGAAAGGGCTTTCAAAAGGAATGTAGGCTCTCAGTTCTGCAGTGTAACTGTAATCACCTTCAGAGCCCAGGTGGCAGTAGGAAGTAGTTTTTTGCTATGGACTTTGCTAAGCATCCTGAAGTTCTGCCCATGTAGAGGTGTGGCTTCCTCCTTAGAGTGATGCTGCTGTTCTAGCTGAGGCAGCTGCCAAAACGCCAGAAACTACTCAGACTCACCAAATGGGTATCCTAAGTACTGAAAAGCTTTGAGATGGATGGCACCTTTTGTGAACAGTGACAATTACACATCATTTTTAGCACTGAATGTAGTCTGCAAGCCTCTCACATACTGCCACAGATCCCCTGCTATTCCTATGTGTTTGTCCTTCATCTGTCATCTCCTGCTTTTTCTCTGCTGGGCATCCAGGTCTACTATCCAGGGAACCAGAGTGCTGTCCTTTCTCTCTATTCCTTCTTTCCACAGACAGTTGTTTTGTGTTTAAACCTTGCCAGCGATATAGCACAGACTGCCAGCATTCAATCACAGCCTGAGCCCAACATTCCTTATTCAAGCACAACTACCATGGGGATCTTGGGAAGCATTTTCTGTGTCAGAGCTTACTGTATTTTGCTTCCGCAGGTTAATTTCCTTTCTTGAAATCAATCCTTGCTTTATTAATCTTATGAGTTTTAAGGCAGGCGTTATTCTGCCTTTTGGGGTGTTTTTATTGCATTTATTTCATACTTTCATTACAGCAATGATGCCACAATGAGGAATAAGGCCTCATTGTCCTGTAAGCTGTGTGAGCAAACAGTGCCCCTGGAACAAGTTGCATTACTCTGTTTTTATAATACAAGTAGACTTCTTGGTTTTATATCCTGCTAATAGGAATTCTCCCTCAGGTCAGTTTAGCACACAGTGTAGAGTTATTTCTCCTTTCTAATGTGGGATGAAGTCCACTCCTTAACATCATGTAACAAATACTGTGCTATTGCCAGACCATGGAACAGCAGCAGGGCTTTTTTAGCTGAACTTCCCTCTTCCTTTGGCACAGAAGCTCAAAGGCTTTGCATCTTTTCTGTCAAAGATATATTTTCTTCTAAAGCCCAAAAGGTGCTAACATGTCTTATACTGAGTGTGGGAGAGAAGAAAAAAGGAAAACAGTTATGCTTTTGTGAATAATTCTAAATTGAATGAAGGGGGTTTATTAATCAAGCCTCATCATCCTGAAAATCTAGTCCTGAGTGCAGGGTGATGATAGGCTAATCTTCTTCCTTGGCCAATAGAGAGTGGCGGGTCTACTTCCTAATGCCAGATCAATGTAAAATGTCTCAATTCCTTTTGAAATTGGCAATGTTTCTGCAAAGGGAGCCCAGGCTGCTTTTTCAAACATCAGATTTTTGGACGTTTGTGCCTTAGTGAGGTGAATTCTGTGCTAGAATATTGATCAGTCCTTGAAGACGATATGAAAAGTGTGTAAGGATGGAATTGGCAAAAGCCCTGAAGTCTTTTTAAGTGCTTTATATTTTGTGTGGTTTTGAAAATTTCTGTAATGATGAATAATGTTTATTTAATTACTATTATAGACATAGGGATGTGAGATAAGGAACAACAGTGTTGCATACCCCTAAAACATTCTAAGTAAAACAGTAAAAAGAAAGTCTTGATGAGTCATTAAATGCTCTTATTAAGATGCTGGAGGTTCCATGACATTATTTAGTCATGACTCTCATTAAATTAATTTGAGGATACCTTGCTTGAAAAATTGTACAACTATATCCTCAATTTGTGCTAAGCAGCCAAACTCTAAGGATATCTTAACTCTGATAATTTATGCTATGTTGTTGTCGATCATGAAGATCTGTAGGCCAGGTCTAAGCTGACCCCTGGAATAAGGGAAGGGGTGGTATTGATAACAATGCTTGCATCTCAAATAAAAGTGCCAGTTGGAGCCATGAACAAAGTCCCAAGAAAGGTCAGAGCAGAAATTCAACTTTTTCATACTTTGGTTTCACAGTACAGTTCAGTACTAAGGCTGTTTCCTTTATGTTTAACCAGTCAGATGTGGAAAATTGCATAAGAAAATAAAGCATGGAGACAGGAAAAGCGCAGCATATTACAAGCAAAAGTCATGTATCAAGGAAAATCATTAGGACTTCTGAACACAAGGTATGGTAAATAGTCCCATAGCTATTGGGTTGTTGATGGTCTGCAGGGCCCTGTTCATCACTAGCATTTGCAAACTTATGAAGTCTTTGTACCAGTCAAAATAATTGGCTCAGTTTTGGAAAACTGAGATGATTCTTTTTGGTTATGCTTTCTTTCAGAAATCATGCAGCATAACATTTATTTTTAAATAAAACCCTGTTCTATTTTTCATATAACTGAGATACAACTGTAGAATTTTTGCACTATTGTTGCTAGTGAAGAGCAAAGAATTTTAGGAGAAAATCTTCCTAATGCACCATCAGTAGGATTGTAGTGTTATACACTTTCATGATAGGTTGCTTTTTTTTCCATTGTTAGGTTTTTCAAAATGTACAGATCAACAAGTCTCAAAAGATTAAAATCCACTGTTGGCTAATGTATTTGCTGGAAGAGGAGAGCACAAAAAGATGACATCACCTTGTTGACACCAGTGTGCTGTGAAATGGTTGTACCAGATGCAATGAAGCCAGCAAAGGGGTTTTATTGCCTTACCTTGTGTCATTGAGGGAGAAGGTGCAGGAAGCAAACAGAGTCTTCCCCTCTTCCTTCTGGCATCTCACCAGGGGACTGCAGGTTCATAATAGTGCTTCTGTAACACCAGGGATTTGGCTTATTTAGTGCTCCATATGACAACTTATTCTGAGGCTCTAATTCCCCAATACACCCAGATTAGCACTTTCATTTAGGTTTAAACTCTTTACTGGGCTCTCCTGTGTTTTTCTGTGGGTTTTTTTTAGTCTCTTGACAGTTCAGTAACTTTGTCTTTATTAAAGGTCCTTGTTGCACAATTGTTAAAAATACAGTAGTTACCTGCTGTAGTAAAAATAGTTGCATATTGAGTCATAATAAGGAAAATTTATGACAGCATATTGCCAGTAAAGATTGTATGTGTCCTTGCATGTGTGAGTGGGAGCAAAAGCTGGTTTGGGGCTTGTTATGGGAGTAGATTTGTTCTTCTCTCAAATTAATGGAGAACTATGACTTTTCATTCTGATTTCCAGAGGATTGACTCCTATACCTCATGTCTTGCCTCACAAGCTAACAAGCCCTCCTGTGTCAAGAGACACTAGAAAGATTTTGTAGAAACCATGTAGACCTTGAAGAAACACTGTTCTCTCTTTATATATTTGTGTCACTAATATCTTGACTCACTGTCACTACTCTCTAATAAAACTGAATGTTCCACATGAAGTGCACCTGTGTAAGGTCCAAAGCCCATGGTGCAGAGCCTGCTGTGGAGACTTGACTGGAGCGGGTGGCAGGAGGAAATGTGTTTTTTTCCATAGTCCTGTCATTCATTTTGCAGTTTCCTCCTGAGTTTTCACACAAAGGAGTGCAGCTGCAGGTGCTGCCTCCTCTGCAGATAAATCTATACACTATTGCCTGAGAACAGCCCTGGAAGGTGTGAAAGGTCTGAATTTCATCAGAAAACAAAGAGACCAAGCTTCTTTGTATCCTTTCAGTTGCTGAGTTTAATGGAGTTATGATGCAGGAACAGAGCTGCTACAGAATTAAATATAATTTCAAAGCCTTTTCATCTTGTCTTACGTGCTTTTGTGTGTAAGAAGTACATCCTAGGTCTTTCCTTCATGATTTTCTCACTTTGTTTTATGTATGTGTGCATCAAAGAGGGAAGTTCTTTCTTCTTTATATTCAGACTAATAGCAGGCTACTACCAATAGCCAATCCCATCGCCATGGAAATTTAGAGATAAATAAGCAGGAACTGCTGATTGTGGCACTGCTATGAACAGAAGCTGTCTACACATACACTCCTGCCCCTGCTTTCCTTAGTAAATGTGCTGTTCTACTTTATAGCATTATGTGGGGATAATGCACAGCATACAGTTGCTTTTTTCCCCTATTTGATGCCTTCTCACTTGGAAGCTGATGTTTTGTTTGCTGGCCCGGAAGCACAATGCTCTGTAGCATTATGTCTCAGTGTGTTGACAGCACTGTCACTTTGAGTTTCCATCACAGCTTTAAAATAATAAGGCAGGAGTAAAGATTTGAGCTATGACTAAATTTGGGCAAATGCCCCCAAAAATTTTCTAAAAATTCTCACATACATTTTCATATAATTTCACATCATCTGCTGCTGTTCCCCTCACAACAAAGTGCTGCAGATAAACCTTGCTAGCACTCTTCTCTTAAATACAAACTCATAGCCTCAAATAGGCTTCCTGCCACCAACTCCATTTTGCTGATGGAGCTGTTATATCACCTGCATTTTGTTTGCTAGAAATGCCAGGCTTGTTGTGTCTAAGTCTTCTTCCCAAAAGTACTTCTTTGCTTTCCCTTATGTTTTGCTGAGGGAGGGCAAATAATTCCCAATCAACACCTGAATCTTTCTCCAGTGATGTTTCTTAAGCTGCAGAAATGTCCTCCCAAATTTGATACTTATCTCAAATATCTTGTCTTCTATTAACTGAATAGAACTGAACTGAATATTAACTGAATTGAATCAGCTTAAAACTGACAGATTTTTTTGAAGAAAGGAAATAAAGAAACTCCAAACAAAACCAAAAAATCCAACCAACCAACCAAAACCAAGTAAGTACCATTCTTTGTATCTAAACACCAAACCTGATATCATAAAAGAAATAGTTGTGCTACTGTGACCTAGAGTGAATAATCGAGGCAGGAAGAAATTTCCATCATTTCTCATGGGAAATTTTAGGTCTTGCCATGCTGGAATGAATAAAAAGTTTTTCACTGCTGTCTACCATTTCATACAATTTGACTCCCATAGGAAAAAAAAAAAAAAAAAAAAATCTGTGATTCTTAGTAAGGAGAATAAAAGATGGCTGGAGGGACATTCATCAGATGTAAACCATTAGCTATTAGCATTCTATGAAATATTAGGACATGAATCCTCATATGCAGAGTAATCAAAATATTTTAAAAAATGTTTTCAAGCTGTAAGTATTTTTTTCTATTTTAAGAGAAAGAATTCTTTTTGCAATGCTTTAATGTACAATGAAGTAGCTAACAGATTGGTATTTCCATACATAGTGTTGCTCAAAAGCACAGCATGTCACAATATTTCCTTCTTATCTGACTTCTATATGTGATATAGATCATCCTTTCCTACCACCTTCCTAGGTTAAAGAGGTACAGAAAACCTCACAATTAGGTGAAAGAATAAATAAAATCATTACTCTTAAACTGGTGCATGGGAACTTTTTACTCAAGGGGTACTTCCTCTCATGTTCTCATCCAGAAAAAAATGAATTATCTTATGCCTAATGTAGACTCTCTTTGTGACCCTGCTATATGACACTGCTCCTTTACTTTCCACCATGTATACAAATATGAAAACAAAACAAGAAGACCTATATACATATAAAATGCATATATATATGTGTGTGTGTTTGTGTATATATAAATGGCCAAATATTCAAGAGTTTCCATTTTCTGAGGCTCCAAATCTCTACCATAACATCCATAAATTTTACAGAGATACTAAAAATTTCTTCCTTAAATTCCAAAGTTTTTAATTACTTGTTTGTGTTGTTATTTTCCTCTCTGGTACTGTGTGCTTATCAAAGTGTATTTGTTTACTGGAACAATCAAAATTCCTTTTGTTCCTTTTAATAAATAAATGCTCAATTGTAAGACTGTCATCAGAGAAAGTTCTTTCAAAAAAAAAAAGAAATAAAAAATGCCAAGAAACAAATGGTTAGTGTGATTGCACTTGTTTTTATATAGTATGCAAAATCTAATTTAGCTGTTATCCTGCAGACACACACATGCATTCACCAACACACATACACACAGACAATGAAAGAGAAAACTTGAAAACATGTTTTATTAACAACCGTATTTCAATTTTTTTATTAGTATTTTATTACAAATCTTTATTATATAACCCTGTTTGATGTATGTACATTGCTGTTTAGAGAAAAGAAATCTATTATTATTTACAGTTTTGTTGGCTAGAGGCTCCAGCTGTTTTCTAGCTGCTTTTGTAGAAGGGACTGTGCAAATATAATAACAGGATGACATTGCCAAGAGTTTAGTCTGAATACACAAAACAGGGGTGCAAAAGCAGAAGGGCAAAATGATGAAATAAAGTTTACATGAGCTGGTATCAGAACACAGAATCTTCACAATAATTCAATCCTGTAATTTTCAGTCTGACCTATACCCAGAGTTAAAAACTTTTCTGAGATGTCATGACGTATTCTGAGGAGTGAACTAAGCTCTAGATTTCAAATCAAAATGTCTCGCTCAGAACTGATTACACTTCCCTGTTTTAGGAAAGCATTCTTGGTTGGGATACAGTTCTGCAATCATTGGAACATACTTTACTAGAGAATTAAAAGAGAAGAAAATTAAAAAACAAACAAGCAAGCAAATAGGTCTTGATGATCCTTAATACATGTTTCCTGTTGGCAATACGAAGTCAGTGAGAGTACTGTGAGTTCTTGAGTTCTGTAGCTTGGTTGTTATTTCCAGTTCCTTGGGTGTTTGTGCATTTGTTCTCCTCAGAAAAATTGTGCAGACATCTGAATCCAAGTCTTTGAAATTTGAAAATCTCATCCAAATCAAAAAGGATTCAAACCACATGTTTTCAATTTCTGGATGGCCACAGTAAAACTGGGCATTTGTCTTTCTAAAAGTGGTGATTTAAAAGCACTGGGCACTGAATTTTTTTTTTTTTTTTAAAGAAAGCATTTGAGCTGTGTATTAGGAAGAAAATATCGAATTCATAATAGAGAAGATTGAATATTCTGCCTTTAGAATTTCTTGGGTACTTGCATAGGTGCTGTCTATTCTTCTCACTGTCTCCAGGTGCCTCTTTGCCCTTTGTTCTAAACTCCATGCTAAAACAAGTGACTACTCCTCTACAGTACAGGAATTAAAAAAAAATTAATTAAAAAAATAAAAACAGAGGAAATGATTGTTACATGACCAGTGTGAAATTACAGCGCAAAAATTTATCAGAAGAAGGATCTCATGAGCCTTGTCTCTCCATTATTGATGCCACATAAAATGCTGTGATCCTGTCTCAATGTTTACCCAATTATGCAACTTTTCTGACTCAACATCAGAGTTCTATTGACATGTAGCACTGACAACCTTCCTATGTAGTCACAAATTTATCACTTTACTTGCTTAAGTGTAATGGCTATGAAACTCACCTGACAGGATATCTCTCTGAGCATTCTGATGACACCGCGATTTCCAAGCTCCAGGATACAAACTTTAGTGTGATTTGATATTCCTTTGTCCTTTACTGGATGATGGGGGTAAACACAGTAGCAAAAGAAAAAGAACTGCTGTTCTCCAGGCACATTGAACTGGAAAACAGGGATGGGAAGCAAAACAGAGCCCCCATATTCCAAGGGGAAATGGGAAGTGTCCTGACACTGCTCTTAAACATGTGGATGTGTATTTATGGGGCCAGATGGGATCCATTCAAGTGGACTGAGCGAACTGCCAGAAGTGCTCTGAGCCATTTTCCCTCATTTACCAAGAGTCCTGGCCACTTCAAATCCTGCGTTCATTTTTGGGCTTTTCACTGCAAGAAAGAAAAGTGAGAGGCTGAAGTGTGTCCAGTGAAAGGAACAGACCTTGAGAAGGGTCTGGAGGATGCATCCTCACAGACTGTTAGGAGGTGCTGAGTGATCCTGAGGGGCGCAGCCTGGAGAAAAAGAGGATCGGGGGGACCCTCTGGCTCTGCACAGCTCCTGACAGGAGGAGGAGACGGGGTGGGTCAGGCTGTGCTCCAGGGAACAGGGACAGGACAAGTGAAAACAGGCTCAAGTTGTGCCAGGGAAGGTTTAGATTGGAAATTAGGGAAAACTTCATCAAAAGGGTGGTCAAGCCCTGGAACAGGTTGCCCAGATCAGTGGTGGAGTCAGCATTGCTGGAGATCTTAAAAATATGTGTAGATGTGGCAATATGTGTAAATGCTGAACTCAAACTTGTATTTTCCATCCCTAATAATTCAGTATTTCTGTAATTTTATGACATCATGTAAACAATGAGAATGTTTGCATCACATAGATGACAGAAAAAAAAAAATTAAACATAATGTAAGCTACCTACTTTTAGAATAGATCTCTAAGAATTAAAATTGAATTTATCAGGAAAAAGAAAGAAAGAATCATATCCAAGTCTTTCCATTTTATTATTGTTCAATCACATGTAATATTCAAGACTTTAAGCCTACAGTAAAAGCATTGGCAATCAAATAAAAAATTACTAATCATAAAATAAAAAGGGTAATGATAACATTTATTCTAATAAGCACATGGTTTAAGACAGTAAAATAAAAGGGAATTGCCATTCTTCACGTCCCTTACAAAGGGAAGTAAGAGGGGAGAAAAGAATGACTGCAAAATTAAAAATAAAAAAAACTAAACAACAAACAATTGTATTACTAGAAAAACAAAATGTCAGTGGTTTAGAAAACACATTTTCTAAAGTTTTAGCAGGCTTATCCATCAATAATTTTCAAGAAAAATATACCCTTTATACATGTATTTTTCTGCAGCTTGTCTGCATTTCTGATACATTGTTTAAATGGGTTTCGCCTGCCTTAATAAGGCACATCATTTGAACAGAAACCTCACTGTGTGATAACAGGCAACACATAGCGAAAAAATGCCTCGAGCTTTTTTCCTTGCTATATTTGGCTCTCTGGGCTAAGTCGATTTGAGTTGGGCTGATTATAATAAGCCAGAAAGTCACTACGAACTAATTATTTTCTGTTCATTTATGTGATTAATGGTGAAAACTTGGATAACTTTTACATATCTTGAGTCCCATATAATTAATCATCTTGAACTTTACAAAAAAAATAAAGAATAAACCCCCTCAAGGTGCCCCTGGATTTTCTTCCAAAGCATTGGAGTTTCACTGGCATTAGCTCATGCAACTGACAAAATCAGGGGATGTTTTGCAAAGAAGTGACATGTTTGTGCAAGTCCTCAGAGGGCATTGCTGAATTTCCTCAGCCACCAAAATGCCAGGAAATTAAAAAATGTGGTAGCAAGTAAGTTATTGGGTGAACTAATGACAGTGCTGGGGGTAAAAAGAAGAGTGGGGGTGGGGGGGAGAGAAAAAGCAAATCACAACACACAAATAAAAAAGGACCTATCCTCCAGAGAGACTACATGGCTTGAAGGAGCTAGTACGGGGAAGACAGTTGTTTTGGATCAATTTGTTGACAGCTAAATCAAGCTCATAATAAGCCCAAATCCTGAGGCAAATGCTTAGCATTTGATAAAGCCAAAGCACCCTCTTCAAATTGTCAGGGTAAAAGAGTTCTACCTTTTTCCTATTTCCTTCTTGCTTTACCCTTCACGTGTTGTACAGATAGCCTTGAAACTAACATGTATACTTAAAACATGAAAATGGTGAAAATTCCACACTGCATATTTCTTCAGGGGACTGACTTTTTTTCCCCCGTGTGGTGAAGACTGACCAGAAATAGAAGGTGAATATTGCACTTTAAGAAAGAGAAGCAAACTCTTGAACAATGACAATGTAATTGCCAAAGTGAAACCCTGTCTAGTGGCAGAGGCATGTGTGAGAAGCTTGCTTAGCAGTGGGATATGCCAGTCCTACATTCAGTCTCATGTACTGCACCACCACAGCTGCAGGACTGCCAAAATTGTGCAGAGGGACCCTGAAGATCACTTGGTTCTCAGGGTGTGCTCATACAGAAATCAGAAATTACAGAGGAACAGATTCCATGCTCAGAATCCCAGATTGTGTAGGCTTTCAGAGACTTGAAGAGTTTCACATTTTCTCCGTAGTCTAAGAAACAAGGGTGGGAATTTAGGTTCGAATGAATTGGTTTTATACAACCCTTACTATTTTGTCAAAAACACTAGAATGCATATGATGATTTTTCCTTATTCCTGTAGATTTACTCTTTGCAGTACTAGGCGGTTAAACCTTTTAAGTAGTAGTCCCTATTGCTGCTCTCATGGGAAGTCTGAGCCAATTCCATTTTCCATTCAAGAATTTAAAATTAAATAATATAGTGGTTAGAGGAGGAATCCACCTGTATTTAGTCATTAGAGGATTTTAATTTACTATTGCCTAAACCAAGCTTGCAGAAAAACTGTAAGTCAAAGGCCGCCTGTCTAAACCCTGGGAGAGTAAACAAGTCTTACACTGTAATTTCACTTCATGCCAGGCCAAGGTGAAGTCAGAGTTGTCACTGTGGAAGCCCAAGAAAATCTATCTGTTGCTCTTTTGTGTGCAGGCAGCACAGCATTCATATTTTGAGAGACTCCTCCCTTCCAGTGTGACCCCTGAGGAAAAGAGTTTATTTTCAAAATCCTCCTCTAGGATTGTTACAGCTACAGAACTTTCAAATACTGAATCAGCCTTGGCCATCTATTTGAAAGCCTTCTGTGATTTCCCATGTTGAAAATGAAGACGTCCAGAAGTGGTTGTGAGAATGCCGCAGCTGTATCTGCTACCACCAATGTCCATTTGACATTGATTATTATGTGCTCTATTATTTAGCTGATAAGGTACATATTGGTTCGGCTGGACTGTAATCTTTTGCATAATTTCAGCAAAGAATGGGAGGGAAAAGCTGGCATGCCAGCTCCTTGACAAATGGCTCCTTTTGTCAGAACCAGTATCTTCACTGAGGAAGGGAAGGAAAAGAAAACCTGGAGAGAGAGCTGGCAGATAAGCATGAATTGACAGTAATTACTTGAAGAGGGCCTAGAAGAAATTCTCTGAGATCATACTTCTTTGGGGAATACACTAGAGGATCATCACATTGTGCTGTAATTATTACACCCTTCCCAGTCATTCTCTTTGCCTCACAACTGAATTAGTCCTAGTGAAAAGTGACATCCTCTTGTTTAAAAAGTTGGGGGGAGGGGGAGGGCCTCAGGGTTGAAGCAGAGTAATATCTGGATGAGAAAACATTTTGTCTTTGGTTAGTGACTCCTCCCCACCTTTGTAAAGTGCAAGTTGAAGATACTGACCAGATGTAAAGAGCTAAGTAGAAGTGAGTTGCACGAGATTCCCTGTATAGTCTTATAGGTTCCCTTTATAGCTGGGGGAGGGGGGAACAGGAACTCATAAAAATAAGCTTCATCTCACCCTGAAACAGCTCTCTGAGACAAAGAAATCTTGTTTTGTTTGACACCTTTAACTAGCAGTGTCTTAAGGACTAATTAGATGCTGAAGACTAAAACCTGATAGAGCAAACCTGAGTGTTGTCTTCTATTGGTTTCAGATAGGACCACCAGTGGCCTGGGCCAATCTTTTGAGGGGGAAAAAAATGTAAACATGTGCTTACAAGCTTGAGTAAGGCAAAATGTTCACAGGCTTACTTAACACCGAGGTGCACTTGACTTTAATCAAAGATAAGTACATGGATATGCTAAAGTAGGCATGCAAAATTGTTTGGTGTCTTTCTGTGCTTGCTTGGTTGGTTCCTTTTTTGGATTTTTTGGCTTTGTCTTTAATTTTTATTTTTAACAGTTCTTAAGCTATGATTTTCAGATTTTCTCAAACTTGGACTATCTGCCTGGCTGTACATGCACAAATATGCCCCAGTTTCTTGTCAGTAACTAGTATAAAGAGTATCCAGAATGCATTGAAGCCATCAAATCTTGTAAGTTCTTCTCCTCACTGAACTGGGGCATGTTACATCCACTCCTGATAGTCCCAGAGCAGATGACACAGTTATAGTTTTCTGTCAGTTTAACTGGATTTAGTTATGTTGCTTTTCCTGTAGTCCCATCCTCCAAAGAGACAGACAGGTGAAGTGGGGACAAAATGAAAAGTGCAGGGAGTAAGCAGTCCCAGAGATGTCAGAGGACAAATCACAGCAGAGACTTTAATAACAGCATAAAAATGAGAGACAGCAGTGTGGAGGCAGAAAAGGGTGTGGGCTTCTGTTAAATTTTTGTATAAAAACAAGTTAGAGGCAAAGCTTGTGGACCAAATCCAGCCTGAGACATATTGAGGTATAAAAAACTCATTTGGATTATAACACAAGTCATGATCCAGCTGTTGCTGAGGAGTGCTCAGACACCACCAAAGGCTGCTGTTTCCTTCTCTGCTCTGCCAGTGACCAGGCTAGATGTGCCCAAGGAGGTGACACATTTGGGATAGCTGATCCCAACTCACCAAAGAGATGTCTCATTTCATATGATACTCTGCTCATCAATAAAACCTAGAGGAAATAGGAAAAGGGATGTTCAGGGTTATGGCATTTTTCTTCCCAGGTAACCATTGTGGGCAATGGAAACCCACTCTCCTGGGAATAGATAAATCCCTTCCTGCCCATGATATTAATTTATTCCTTGGTTGGTTGGTTGGTTTTGTTTAGTTTGGGGTTCCCTGGGTTTTTTTTTGTTGTTTTTGTTTTTGTTTTTTGTTTTGTTTGTTTGTTTGTTTTTTTGTTTTTTGTTGTTGTTGTTGTTGGTTTGGTTTGGTTTGGGTTGGTTTGGTTTGGTTTGGTTTGGTTTGGTTTGGTTTGGTTTGGTTTGGTTTGGTTTTTTTGGGGGGATGTTGGTTTTTGGTTTTGGGTTTTTTATTTGATTTTTTTTAATACATGTGGGTTTTGCTTTTAAACAGTCTTTAACTGAAACCACAGTTTTCATACCTTTACCCTCGCATTTTTCTTCCTCATCCTGTGCATGGGAAGAGAATGAGTGACTATGTGTTACTTAGTGGTACCCCATAATATCTATTCAAATCCTGGACAAGAAAGAGAACTTTATACCTATTTTTTTGCCCTTTGGAGAAGAAGTTTCATATATACCCTCCAGAGAGTTTTCAGTGATGTTGTCAAAGAAACAAAGAGTAACCTGTCTGCAACTAGTATCAACATCTAACCCCCAAATGATAAGAAAATTATTCTGTCTTTAAAGTTTAAATCAACATGTAATGGACTCAATCATCATTTGTTACAGCTTTTTAGAAGTAAGTAAGGAAATGCTTATTTATGCCAATTGACAGTCTAGACTGAGAGAAATTCTGATATATATGATGTATATTCCCTATTTGTTATTTGTTATGGCTAGGCATGTTATTGGTTTTATAAAATTTCAAAATGTCAATAAAACAAGAATTTTTTTTAAAGTTTGGATGCCATCAAATTATTCTTTGGCAGCTGACTTCACAACAGGATTGGATTGTACATTAATGCTTAATTTCCTTTTATTGTATTTTTAACTGCCTTTTTATTATATGTACATTTATTGTTGTGAAATGCCTTGGGATGACTTTGTCAAGAAAGGTGCCATATAAACAAAATAGTATTGATCTGATGATAAGCAAAACAACAATCAAAGAAGTGAGATATTTCCTAATAAACTTGCATACGGCAATACATTATTAATGTAGTATTTTAGCCTAACACTTTTACTGGCTAAAAGTAACATAGATGACAAGCTACTACTCCCTATTGGATCTTTGATTGACAACTTTACTTCCATCAACCCTCTTCTGCAAACTGTGGTAGAAAGGTTTAATTGTGTTTGTAATTAATTGGATTTTAATCAGACTGTATAAAGAAATTGCAGACATTTTTTTCTTTTTTTTTTTTTTTAAGCAGCAAAAAGCTCTCTTTCAACATATTGCTAGGGATGCAGAAATATTCATTGCTACAACTATTTGAATAGTGAATTAAAATGCATTCATGTTTCAATACAAAATTGGTTAGATTAGTTAGCATTTGAAGAACAGTTTCATATATTCCAGAGGAAGTAAAAGAAAAAAAAAAAGAAAAGGAAACAAAAAAAGAAAGAAAACCCCAAACACGAAGCTTAGTTTATTTTAAACCAAACATGAATTGTGTTGAATTGAACTCTCAAGAAAGGTATGTTCCGAGCCCTTTATATTACTTGCATTGAAACTCATAAACATTCACTAATAATATTCTATGGGAAATAATTTTCAACTTCTTTTGCATAATGTTGCAGCATCTATTGAAATAATATTTTGCCATATCAGAAAGATAAATCCTAATAAGGAAGGCAATTAAAGCCAAGTGGAGAAACAAAAGCTTCCATAATGTTATCTCTAAGTACCAACTGGTAATGAATTGAATGCAGAAATCTATGTGGGAGTTCACAGTCTTTTCGATGTCTTCAGGATTGGGATGAGTGGGTTGGCCCCTGTTCCCAGATTCACTACGTCTCTTCTTTTTCCATTTCCCAAGTCTTCATTAAATCTGGGTCTGGAGAGTTTTATGCATGCAAAAAGGCTGACCTAAGACTTTAACACATCTGGGTAGGGAGACATTTGCATGCTCCAGCAATTATATTTAAAGCCATTAAAAAAGAACATGAACGGGAGGGAAACACGACCAAGAGTAACAAGTGTCTAGCAGAATTACTGGAAAAAACAAGACTATGTGCTGAATGCCAGCAGCAACATTTCAGTGTCCCCATCCTTTTTTATAGGCCATGCTGTTGTGTCTGGTGAGATTTAATGACTTGAAGTGAGTAGCCAATGAAACATCTAAATGGTAGGGACTTGAGCCAAGGACTTTTGTTCAGGAGGTGGGAAGCTCTACATCACTTATTCCATTTTTGGGTTGCTCTCCACAGCAAACTCTGCTCTGAGGGAATTGACAGCATACAATATCCAAGCAGGACTAACTGAACTGTTTGGATGCCTACAGATAGTTGGATCAATCTCCTCAGGAAGTGAAATCCCTCTTAATTTGCTTTCCCTCCTGCTACTCTCCTTATTTCTTTTTCTTTGCATCATAACAATGCAGTCTTTCACCCACTACTTTTGTTTGCCTCCTCAAGTCTTCATTGTATAGAGCAGCATCTCAAAGCAATGCTTATGGAAACTTTGAAGTAAATCATCACAGCCTCAACCTTCATATTTTCTGTCAACCAGGTACGTCACTGCAAAGAAGAAGGTATAGCATAGAAATAGTAATGAATATTAAAGGTCAGATCCCCATAATAAATGTTAAAGGTCAGATCATCAGACCATGAAATGAAACCCTGTCTGATTAAGCCTTAGGACTCTACTTTTGCCAGGCAAATGCTCTTCCAGTACACAATGATCACACCATTGCAGACATAATGACATAATTAATTTCTTCTGCCTAAACAGTTTTTTCCCCCTAAGAATGTGTACCCAAGTGTAAAAGTCCTTGCTGAAGTTTTGTGCTGCAGATTTTGAGTATTTCCCTCTGTCACCTTCACTGCAAGGAAAGAATGACTCGTCTGCAAAGCATCCCCAGTAGTGTATGTTTTAAGGTCACCTACGAAAGAGTTAGCTGTACATTAAGTTATACCTTGCTGATAACAAGATGGATTCAGAAAGTGATGAGAAATGACACGGTACACATGTACATTAAAGCAGATGACAGGAAATTGAAAACATTACTGTAACTTATTAAACATTGATTTTCCAGACATTCCTTGGATATTGTTTGACGAAAATAAATGTTAACAGCAACAACAGCAGAAACAATCGGAAGGGAATTGTGGTCTCGTTTTGGAGCTGGAAGTGAGAAACAGGACCACAGAGGATAAGAGAACTTGTGGAAGCTGC
Source organism: Passer domesticus (assembly GCF_036417665.1). NCBI lineage: Eukaryota > Metazoa > Chordata > Aves > Passeriformes > Passeridae > Passer > Passer domesticus. The sequence continues at coordinate 5,503,751 of NC_087512.1, read as the reverse complement.
AAGTATAGGCACTTGATCTACTCTAAGAAAGCACAAAAATGTTATGATGATATTATTGCAGAGTAGAATAGAATAGAATAGAATAGAATAGAATAGAATAGAATAGAATAGAATAGAATAGAATAGAATAGAATAGAATAGAATAATTTCAGTTGGAAGGGGCCTACAATGATTTACTAAGCCACCCCATTGACCATTTCAGGGTTGACCAAAGGGCACTCATTTAGGAACTGGGGAATTGTCCACACTTATAGACAAAGGGCATTGACCACACCTCTAACACTAAGAATTCTGTTCCAGTGTTTGACCAGAGGTTCAGACACTGAAAGTCTATAGAGCAGTGGGGAGTTAGGATATAACTTCTAATTTTAAACTCTGCTCGTGACTTGTATTGACTTTCCATCAGAGACTTTGGAGAGTTTTGGCTTAGAGACACCCTACAGAGACTGAAATTTGCTACTTTACTGATGTAGAAATATTAACTTCCTTATAAATTTTTCCAAGTTCATTTATGATTAAGCTTGAAACTTTTTCTTTAATTGAGCATTCTACGGATGAGTCCTGTCCTGAACATTGATCCTAGCACACAGGGCTGTTCAGAGTCCTATCCAGGACCAAATGCTGATATTTGTACTCCTGTTGATAAGCCCTTTAAAAATATTATAGTTTAATTTCAAGTGTCATTTGAACACAAATTGGTTGAATTAATGTAAAAGGCTACAGAGTCAAATATATTCATTTTAATGAAACTTTCTCTTTAAATCAGTCAGCATTTCCTTCTGAAATAAGCCACTGTTAAACTTTGCTAAAAATTTGGTTTTACACTCATTGAACAAATTAGTAATCTTCAGCAAGAAAGAGGATTATCTGCAAGATCATGTGTGGTGGTTCAACTAAATGAGTGCAAGCACAAGGGCAGTTACTGGGGGGGGTCCTGAGTAGGATTGGCAGCACTGCACAGGGAAGAAGAAGCATGGTGAGTGAAGGGGCTCTGTGAGGTCAGGCCAGGTCAGGGCAGGTCAGGCCAGGTCACACATGGGCACAGAGGGAAGTGAACTAGTGACAACCCCAGCTGTGACAGTTTAGGGACTGACAACCTTGATGTCATCTGGCATCGTGCACACATTGGAAGGATCTCAGCCTCCTACCAGGACTGATATATATATATATATATTGCCTCCTCACAATTGTCTCATCCCTGTGAGAAGAAACACAATTTTTTCCTGCCCATGGCATATCTGGACTTCAAATTATTGTCTCCCTGGCAATAAGATATTAGAAAAGATCAGGATCAATTACTCTGGTTTGGGTACTCACCTCAAAACCTTCTTCCTCCTGTGTGTCCACCCTAAAACAGGGCGGCATGGTTTATGATGACACCTGGGAACACTCTTGCCTTTGAGCCCTGTTTAGGGAATGGCTGGGAGAGTGCACTCAGCATAAGCTAAACCTGTGACATAGGCATGATAAAAATTAAATAGTATAGATGATTATGTGCCAGTGTTCAGCCTGTCTTTTGACTCTTTATAGTTTATCCATATAGATGAACTCTCTGGTGCCTGAATTTGCATTTGAAGTGCCTTCAAATATGTATTAAATATGGACACGCTATTTCATTTATTTTATATATACCATGCAGTAACGTTTCATTCTCCAGCTCATACCTCTGCATACAGATTGGAACAGAAAATATATTTTTAGGAAGGAGATGTGAAAATATTAAATATATTACTGAAACTGTAGCCTCTTCATCTGCTTAGAAATTTTTCATCAAAACACTTTTTAAACCTCTGAGTTCTTAGATCTTTTTGGTAGAAAACACTTGTCTGCATTTTTTCATGTGTCAGTGAATGCAAACAAAACAAAACAAAAACCAGAGATGTGTAGTTATCATATCTCCTACTTAAATGTCTGGGGTTTCATTCCAGCATATTTTCCTTGTCTGTTTTTGCTTCCTAGAAAAGCAGAAACAATAGAAACAGTATCACCACAATTTTGAAATGAACCAAGAGTGTGAGCATTCCCAAAAAATCAAAGCCATTCCTTACAAATATATAGTTATCAATCAGGGGTTTTGGGGTGTCCAAGCACTTGGATATTTTTGACATTCCTAAATGTTGCTGCTGGCTGGGGCATAGGAAAATATAAAAAAGACAAAACACTGTATTATTTTAAGAATCTATTTTTCTCTCTTTTTGGAATGATGCTGGCTCCATGGTGTAGCAGAGCTTTCATTGTACTCGTAATGATCTGAGGATTCTTTGTCTCCATTGTAAGTGGCAAATTATGACACCTTCCGTGCTGAAACTGCTGAGTTGCTGGCAGATTGTTTCCGAGGTAAAATACACCTGAGAGCAAAATGGCAGCTAGGTAAGTCAAAAAGTGAGTAGATGTTCACTGGCTTTGGTGGGTGTCACTGAGAGTACTGGTGCTCTGGAGCACTAGACTCCTGGAACCAAATTTAATTACAATGCAATTTGGAACTTGTTCAGACACTGTTTCTATCACTGGAAGTTCTGCACATGCACACATTTTATGAAAGCCTTGCCTGGGGGTATTCAGCATAATGATACTTTGAACCAAACAGTAAACTCTTCTATCCAGAGAAAAAAGTCATGATTTTTTATTGTTATTTTATTATTATTATTGTTATTTTATTATTATTTTTTCTCTGTCGTTGTATTGTTTATATGAAGGCTGTGAGGGAAGTAACCAAGCTGGGTCTCCCTGTTCTTCATGAAAAGGAGTGTTTAATTCTTCTTTAGTAGAAAGAAATGCAGTCAAATATATTTATTTACTAAAGACCCCACAGAAATATGCTGTTAAAATTCAGTTTTCCAAATCCTGAGAACCTGCTCCTGCTTTTCTGGACAGTTAATATTGCCTTAGCTATTGTGATAGTGTAAAACAGTCACTTCTTTCTGAGAAAGCATTTTTTTACATTTCCTCTTATATTTCTTTATAGTTAGAGCTGCATGAAACAATATACTGTCATATCTGAGGGATTGTGATGGGTTTAGACAGCACCTACAACAATATCTGAGTAAAAAACCCCACGACAATGAGAATTGACTCTGGGTGCATCAAATGATATTCAGATGGAGATTCCCAAAAAAAGTGGATGCCTTCTGAAAAAGAACATCTAGAAGTGTCCACTGGATTTTTTCTTTATTGTTTTATCAACATGTGAGTTATGAAGTCCCCTATGGAAACTTACCAGGGTGAGTCAGTGATTAATCTGAATAATAATGAAGTCATGCAGTTACTCCTATGCTAATGCAGATGTAATACAGAGCTGTGTGGCATGTTCAGTGATGAGTGAACATGCCACATGAGATGCTACATCTCATACTTAATATCAGTATAGTCTAGAAGGCCTCAGCTTCACCTCCTGGAAAGGATTTTCTTAAAAGAGTGAAATTGGTTTAAAAGACCTTAAGAAAGAGTTAATGATTCTGACACCTCACTTCAGTAATGAACATTTCTATCTCTGTAAAGCCCCTCTTACTGGACTGATTACCAGCTGCACTGTTTTGCAATGTGTTGCTCACTGCTTTGCTGACTATATAAACTCAAAAGTCAGGAATATATGTAAGTTCTGGCCTATTTGACATTGGCCTTAATGATTTTTTTACAGTTTGGAATGTAAGAGGAAGTCATGGAATCCCAATTTGCTGAAGAAAAGAGCCACATCCACTGCCAGATATGAAATGGCTGCTCCATAAACTACTTCACCATGTCCTTATGCTGCCAGACCCTTGGGTCTTGGAAGGTCGCTGTCCTACTCTGCCATGAGACTCAGCATTCCATTTAGCACATTCAGTCTTAGAGCCATTAGCAACATCTTTGGAGTGCTTTTGTGGTGTTCCAATGCCAGGCCTGCTAAACAATACAGTAAGGTGGTCCTTGATCAGGAAGCTAAGAGCGACAAGAATTCAGAGATCCATAAATGTCTGCTCATGACAGCACCCTGAACCATGACAGTTTCAGGCAATGGAGGCAGTGGTGTGACTTGCTTTCCAAAGCTATAACCCTCATAGAGTCCAGGAGGAACTTGAAAAATTGATTGGTTACTAGTGTTAGACACACTCATCTGCAAAAAAAAATAAAAAATCATGAAGCTTAGGGCAAGAAATGGGGTCTTTCCAAAAGGAAAAGGTGAGGGTGAAGGGGAAGGGAAGAAAAAACCCTGCAAAATGCAAGGGAAATCCTGAATATTATTTTTTCTTAATTAGTTAATTATCCCTCATGGCTGCTAGTCCTGCTGCATCCTCTGTTAGCTGCATTGGCGACCTCTCAGTGCAAGTGGCTAACATGTAAAACAAGCAATAAAAGCATTAGTAAAGTCAGCTATTTCCAAGGCAATTTTTACTTATATATAGGCAAAGAGAATCACTTCTCCATGGACCCTGTTTGTGTTCTGAAGAACCTAACTTTGAATGAACTCCCTCTTTCTCTGGCATCCCTTGGTTCTAGGCAGGACAGAAAAGAAAATGCTGAGATATCCTGAGAAAGGTTCTTACGGTGGTATTTTTATCAACTGGAATGATACAAAATATACTTAAAAATATACTTTTTCCAGTATTTTTCTGGGGGGAGGGGAGAGTGGTTTGCTATTTACTTGAGTGTTCATACATCTCATGGCTGTTCAAACAACACATTTAGACCCCAGATATGAGTGACTTCAGCTGCTGAAAATACCACAACTGCAACAAACCCTAGAAAACCCAATAACAGCAGTGCCATATCTTATATATACTGGAGTCATAGAAGGGTTTGGCTAGGAAAAGGCCTTTGGATTGGAAAAGACCTTTGGACTGGAAAAGATCATCTCATTTCAGCCCTCCTGCCATGGGCAGTGACACCCTCCTGTGCCTGTCACAGGTTTTAACAAGGAAACGTTTCACAATGTAAATGTCTTTTCATGATGGCATGGTTTACATGACCTTAGCTGTGTAACCAGAAAGAGATTCTACTTTTATCAAAGCAAAAGTAGATCCCTCCTAAGAAAAGTAGCTGAACTATCTCTAAGCAAAACTGAACCAGAACAAATGTATGGGTACTGAATAAAAAGTCCCTACATGGTTTGAAAGATGTGACAGTCATTAGGCTTTCCTCCCTGTACTGTAGAAACATCAATTAACTGTACCTGTGACATTGGATTATTTTAATTTCTCTCCGTGCAGTCCTCAGTGCCCCAGTCTGTACACAGTTCATATGCCTCCACAAATTTATCCTCATAATTCCTTCCTCTTGTAGTTAGTTATACCCTTCACTTAGCAGGATGGAAGTGGAGGCACAGAAGATTAAGTGACTTTTTCAAGGTCATTTAGAAGGTCTGGTCCCATACTCCAAATTTTCAAACTGTATGTTAAACACAAAACCTTAAAGTTGCTGTTCCTGTTCTCATGTTTAACAATTAACAAGTACAGTACAACTGGGATATTATAAATGAGTTACACATTTACTGATTACTTAATTATAAATGTAACAGCTCACCATGTTTTCTCCAACCTTAAAAGGACAAACTGTGTAATTTCAAAGACCAAAGACTTTGTTTCCATTATTTTCTTCTTCATATTCCTGCATTTCTTTTTCTTTTTTTCTTTTTTTTATAACAAATCTGCAATCCAGGTGGACAAAATTTCCAAAAAGCATAGATGGAAATTAGGCATTTTTATTGACAGTCTTACACTAAACCCCCATTGGGAACTGTGAATATCTTCTTCCAAATGTCTTCGTACGGTTTGAGATAATGAAGGTGTCACTGTAGATTTACAAGACGATAGCATTCCATGATGAACTTTATCTTAAAATAACTGCAAGCATAATTATCCAGCATAAATGAGCCTCCAGGGAATAAATTTTCTTGAAAGTGACTGCCCCTAGTCCTATCACAAAAAGGCTGCATCTTCAGCAGCCGCAGTGTACTGGAAAAGAAATCAAGAATATGTCTTTCTTCTCTGTACCTCCCTTCAAAATATTCATGTTCTGTGCAAATAAAGCCTGCTGGTGCCAAAGGCTATGTACAAAATGAGTGTTCTTGCTTAAAGAGCCCACTTTCATTTCCTTCTTCCTTTATTTTTTTCTCCTCCTTCTGATGACAAGCAGACAATCAGCCACAGCAGAATAATGGAGAGCTTCCAGCACAGCACCATCCAGGGGAAAATGTTATATTTTCCTTAGGGAAAGGCACAATTGGAGAAAGGATCAATGAATGAAAGTTTCAAGCTGGGTCTGGATATTGGAACATTTGTCCTGAAGTAATTAATATATATTTAAAGGAGAATATGAACCTGGACCACCACACTAGCACCTTCTGCTGTTGTTATTCTTGCTAAAGAAAAACACACATCTCCACAGGTTGGGAGAGGAAAATCTCATTCTCTCTGCAGTCTTTTCAAACAAGACTTGTGTACAGATTGTATAGCAGAAAGTTTCTTACCAATTCCTTTGCCTTTCCTTTCACTTCTTTCCTGGTAATTAAATTACTGAGCAGGAGCTGAAGTTGCTCTTCTCTCTTGGAAACAGACCCACATAATTTCTGATAGCTGATTTTCACAGCCATACCAGTGTTTAATTAAAAATAGTTAATGGTAGAAAAGAGGTGCATGTTGAACTCCTTGCCTCAGACTTACCAAGGCATATGAGAACAGGGGTGGATAAAAGCAGAAAAACTTTCTCCATCCCACATTGGCCATGGGGATCACTCTGTTCCTCACCTCACTGGTTTTCTGTTTTAAAAGTCAAGATATAAACAAACCTCCTCTGCATAAAATGCACTTCAGGGGGTGAACTGAAGTGATGTCTATGGATGGTTTTGAATTTAATAAAAAATGAAGGCCGCATAATACTGAAAATTGCAGTAAAAAATCCCCAAACCTGGACTGATGTTTTTGTAGCAGGTGCAGTTGTAGCCAATAATTTTGAAAACTCAACAGTGTGCATGTGTGAAGGCATAGAAAGCTGTTTACTGTCTTATTTTGGGGTGTTTTTTTGATTTTCGTTTTTCCTTTTTCCTTTTTGTTGGGTTTTTTTTTCCTTATTTTTTTCTTTGTTTATTTGGTTTTTTGTTGTTGCTAGAATTAGTTTTTTATTGGTGGGTTTTGGATTTGGTTTAGTTTGCGTGGTTTTTGTTGTGTCTGCATTTGTGCTTTTATTGGTGGGTTTTGGGTTTGGCTTGGTTTGGTATGGTTTGGGTGTTTTTTTAAGTATTCATATGTTATGGGATATAAATTTGATGTCTTGAAATATTCACTGGATTCAGTTAGGATTCTTCTGCATGGAATGCTGATGAAAATTAGGCAGCAATCACCAATCAGTTTGGTTTGTGAGCAATTTGCAGCAATTTGTGAAACAAGCAGGGTTGCCAAGAGAAAAAGGTATGGTAAATTGGCATGCATGTTGATTTAATACAGGTTAAGAGACTGTATTACTAATAGATAGTGATATTATAGATATATCAATATAGAGATGCTATTTATATAGAATTAGTCTTGGGATGTGAATTCTTACATTTCATCATGGTTTTCTTAAATGAAGGTGATCTCTACCTCAAACTAGAAGTGGAGCTGGACTGGTGTTCCAAGGAAATCATTGTCACTCCATTTGTCTAGAGGGTCTCTACAGACTGCATTGCAGAGGAGTTTAAATAAAAAAGTGGTTCAATCACAGACTGTAAAAAGTGATAGCACTGAAGCAACCATAATGAGAAAAGCTGTGCAATGGGCTGATATTCAATCTCTTTTCAGAGATGGGTTGTTTTAAGAGAGAACTTTTTCTTAAAAGACCAAGTGCCTTCTTACCTTAACTTTCACTCTGACACTAGCTTTTAAAAATAATAACCAGTCTTTCAAAATGTTGAACTTTTCTGGCAACCAGTTTTTGTCCTAACAGAGAAGGCCATAGTTCACTTTCTGGATTCTTCCAAGTTTCAAACACAAGGGCCAATATGAATCAGTCAATGTCATACTAGCAATGTAGTCTTTCCACACAGACCTGATGTTACCTCTCATCTTATTTTAACAAGATTTCTTCCCTTCTGTGTTGTATAGTGAAATTAGAGATGGTGAGGTCAGAAAAGTCAAAAGGTGAAAAAAAATCCTTCTGTGGCGGTTTCCTACCAGATCCATCTCGTTCAGTTAGCCTTGAATTGGTTGCCTTCCAGCTCGGTATCATCGCACATGGCTGGGTGCCATCCTCAGCAGGGGTGAAATGAAGAAAGGGAACAAAATCAGATTATCTTTGCTATTGTCAAAGGCAGATAACAAGGAAGATTAAGCTTAAAGCTGTTGTGTTCATCAGATGTTAGACTCCTGTATTTCCAGTTCTGCCAGGTAGCACTTTACAGGATGTATTGCTGACTGCAACAGGATTGTGGAAATATTTGATGTGTAAAAAAATAGATGCAGCCAATAGCACAGCAGAGCATATTTAGTATACAATAATTATCTGATTTAAATTTCATTAACTAAAAGTAACTAATCTATTTTCACCTCCTCACACTGTAGGAAAGACCCTAAGAGGATCAGTTTTCCTCCTCAGTTTTTGGAGATGGGATGAATGGGCTGTGCCTTCACATAGATTTTTCAGGTAGAATATATGGCTGGTTCAGAATGACACTTTGCTTTTAGGCTCCTGAATGCAGAAGGAATGACTCTTGTGTAGTTAACATCTGATGGTCACTACAGTCCAGAGCACCAGACCAGTGTTGGAAGTCACTGCTGTATCTAATTCAAGGGATGATGGACCTGCAAAAGAGTATTTGGGCCAGCTCACAAACAGACCTTAACTGCTTCTCTGGCTTAGCCTGAATAAATAGGTATATCTCCCAGTGACCCCACACAGCCATCAGAAATGTCTGCACCCACGACAATCTTAATTACTCAATTTCGTACCAGAGTTCCTCTGAATAAGTAATTTTTTCAGAGACTTCATTGCAGCAAAAAGGGAAATAAAGTTCATGGGGTTCTTTCTCACTTATTTTTAATATATATATTGATCCGCACTGTTAAGATGAGCAGCAACTGACAGACAGATCTTCTGAGGATATGAGAAGCACCATGATATAATTGTATAGTGTTGTTGAAATTCTTCCTCTGCTCTGGTTCACTAAGGCTGAATGCCTGCTTGCTGCAGCCCTACTTATATTTTTAGGAGATCTCACTAAATTCTGGACAAATAGGTGAGATACAGTAAAACTGCTAACTGCACATTAACTCTGCTCCTCAAATGAAGTTTTTCGAGTCTGATAGTGCTATGGAATAGATTGGAGCATAAATCCTCATGTTTTGTGTTATAAACCTACCATTTGCTGATGTAGCCTGGCAAGAAATTTCCCCTCTGGGCAACAATTATCCATAAGATTGGGAGCTTGGGAAATCAGGTATTATATGAGCTCTGGTCTTCTATTGTATCAGCTGTGAAAATCAAGAGAAGGATAATATTTGCTGTCAATCACCCAAATGAGGTACAACCCACTAACAGATCATAGCCCTGTAAAGTTTCTGAGCATTGGACATTATTTATTATTAGAGATATACTATTGATTCTCCATACCTTTCCATACTTTTATATGTTCTGTCCAGAACAAAATTAAAAAAAAACCCCAAAACAAAAAAACCCACAAACAAACAAACAAAACACATACACACACACACCCCCAAAAAAGGAGGAAAAAAAGTAAAATGATATATGCAATTGAGAAATTGAAAGTCATTAACTCAATGGGTTTTGAAAACTACTTTATTCTCAGATGTTAACTCAGGAAATGCTTAATGCTGTTAAGCCAGGAAAGTATTACTAATGCAGATTAAAGCACGAATGCAAAGATGTGTTTTGTACTAGTGCAGGAAAGCCACAGAAGTAGTTTGGCAGGTGAAAGAAAATAGCTCATCAAAAAGCATAAAGAAAATAAAATTAAAATTTTGCATGTACAGATATTTTCAATGTCCAGTCAGCAGTTCTTATAAGATTTTGTATATTCTTTCCCCTTCAATAATATTTTAGAATATTGTAGTGTAGACAAGACCAGAGAAATCATAGTACGACTGTGTGAGAAGAATATAAAGTACATGAGGTGGAGTTTTGGGGGAACAAAAAGAAAATCAAATCAAACACCACATGCTATTTTAATTTTTTTTAAATAAAAAGTGAATAAAGTTATATAATAATATGTCAGTAACTGATGCTCTTGAACACCAGAGATATGTGAAGGAGATTTTGTAAAGAGCAACAAACAAGACGTGAATTTATGATATAAAATATAAAGAAAGTTCAGTGCAATTTTGTTATTCATTACCAGGTGTAATATATGAGGTGTTAAAAAACGGTTTAGCTCTGTCCTTTCCCATCCCACTAAATACATAACAAAAAAATCTCTACTTTCACACCCCAAGAGAACAGAACATATGCAGAACTCTACTGTTTCTCCCCAAGAATTCTTCGGAATTTATAACTTCACCTGTTTTGTTCTCTGTTACCTTGGAGCCGAGCCACAGATTAGCTGTTAAATAACAGTTTTGTTTTTCTATTTAAAGCAAATACTAATTCTCATTTTACACTTAACAGAAAGGAAAAAAATAAACCAAAAACCAAAAACCAACACATTATTATTTTAGTGTTTTGCTTCCTCGTAGAAAAAAATTAATGTATCATATAAAGAAATTATAAAGTTGCAGGTTGTTTATACCTGTGATTTTCTATCTTTTTTCATTATCTTTACTTTTTCTGTCTTTTTTCAATTTTTTCAATTTCAGAAAAATGATGCAGTAGCAATACCAATCTTAATACAGTATCTTTATATGCTTAATTTTTCAGAATCTCTACTCTGTCCAGAAAGTAAAAAAGTTCTAGAATCTGATTTTTTTTTGGTTTATATATATATATATACATATATATAATTTTAAAATCATAGAGCAATGAGAAATTGAAAGTGTTAATATCTAAAAGACAAACATTTTTAGAAAAAAGGGAAGGTAATATGAAAATATAAAAGGGGGAAAAAAAAGGTCAAAATAAAAACTGTATTTGGGAAACTGCAGGGGAGAGTGGAATATGATATATTAACTCTTTAGTTAAAAAGCAAACATTAATTTTTTAACAGAATAACAATTTTCAAGTATTTATTTTTAGCAGGTATGCTTTTCAGTAAAACTGGTAATAAAGCTGACTTCAATGTATTCATTTTTAATTTTTGAAAAACAAACATTTTTTGAAAAGCGTTAAAATGATAGGAAATATATTAATATTTTCAAAGATACAATAATGATTTAAAAATATTTGAATTGTCTCCATAACCCTTTACGGGGAAAAAAAAGAATGCATTTTCCTTAAAAATTCTGAAAAAAATAATTTAGTGTGAACTAAATTCCATGGAACTGGGTAAACAGAGTATTTCTAATGAGTTAATGATCATTAGACCAATACCCCTTTCAGAAGTCTTCATTTTTATTTGTATTTTATTTTTACCTTGCTGTCAGTAAACTTCCACTGTTATCACACTAATTCATCATCATTAGCAAGAGGGCTGTTTCAATCATAGTGTCATATACTGAGGGTAAAATTTAACTCTAAAATTTTGTGATGTTATTAACATTATTGAATCTACTGTGGTAATGGCCCCTAAATTGAAAACCTGAGTGGAAAATAAAATTTTAGCTGTAATTTAATTTTTATAGCCTTTGCCCACCAGAACCTGATGCAAATATTTATTTCAGCACTAACACTGATTACTGTCATTTCATTCATACATATTTCTCTGATCTCTTGGCAGTTGAGCTACTGTCTGTCCATTTATAAATAGCAGCAAATAAAGAGGCTGAAAATATCATGATGTAATGAAATCTACCAAATTTTTTTTTAAGTGTGAAGTTCTTGCATTTGCTCACAGATCTATAGATTTGCTTGACTACCCTGCTTATAAAAACAGGCTGCTGTTGCACAAAGAAACTTTAAAAAGAGGAAGATGTCTATCATGAAGTGAATATGATGTTTTCCTTCTGAAAACATAAATATTCTGGTCATGTGTATACAGGTACAGGAGTTGCAAAGTGAACAAATAATTTCACATTCTGAGATACAATTATGCTGCCCTTTGGTTTCTGGTGGTTTGTTTTGTTTTACTTTGTTTTGGTGGGTTTTTTTTTTGTTTTGTTTTGGTTGTTGTTGTTTTGGGGTTTTTTTGTTAGTTTGTTTCCCTTTCCCCAGAGGTGAAAAAATTCAGAAGTTTAAAAAAAAAATTAAAAAGAAATTGAATCACTATCTACACTTTTCTGAAATCAAATTCAGATTCCAAATACAATTTGGTTTTTTTTGGTTTTCTGATGTAAAATAGAAAACACATGGGGAAATCTAAGCTGGTGAATTATATTTCTCTGGAAAAATTTTTGGACAAACGTTCTGTGTTTTATAGTACATATATTTTAACACTTTAGCATAAACTTTAAAATAATGTTTAATATATATTTATAGAAATTATATGTATATTTATAATAATCTATTATATGATAACATACAATATATTGATTATATAATATATTGAAACATAGAAATATTAAATACTGGTGGTGATTTTTAAAATTTCTTTTGTGTTTTTGTTTGTGGGGTTTTTTTGTTGTTACTATTGTTGGTTGAGATTGTTTTAGTTTTAAATTTTATAAACCTTTTTTAGCCTGTTTTTTCTTAAGATAATTAATCTCCTCTTCTATTTTTCCCTTAAATTTTCAGAAATTGAGCTTTTATCTAGAGTAGGGGAAAAAAATGAAAAAAATTGCATTCTTTATACAGAATTATGATGAAAAGAAAAAGCAAACATTGTATAATATTTACTATGCCATCAGACAAATAGTAGATAATATTATTTATCTTTTCTGCTTCTTTAGATCTTGAATTTTAATCTTGACATTAATTTTCAGAAAGACAAACTATTGACATTTTCAAAGATTAACTAGAATTCATAGGAAAACCATGAATAAGACAATATTTTTTTTTCCAATTCTGCCTATAAGCGCAGCTGAGGTTAGTCTCTTATAAAAACTAAAACTGTATCTTTCACACCCTTTTGTAAGCAAAAACATCCCAAAGGAAAATATTGGTTTCAAAAGAGAACCACAATGTTACAGGGGGAAACCATCTCCCATCCACAGGAAAATCACGATTGATCAGTTATTCAAAACAAGTTCATAGAAAAGGTGGCACATGCTGTGCAATTGAGGAGTGTGTGAACTCCTGCTCTGGAGCCATCCAGCAGGGAATGCTAGTGCAGAGGTATCAGAATTGCAGAGCAGTGGACGGCCACTGGGATGTGAGGAAAAGCTCTTTGCCATGGACAGGTTACCTCATGATCCAAAGGCATTCATGGAGCAAAGACCAAAAAACTGAACTTCAGGGCCCCTGACAAAACTTGACTCATTCAATTTTGCCTCCTTTTCTTTTCTCTGGAGGGACAAAGAAGACAAAATTCACTCCAATACTTGAATTTTCCTCTTGCACTTCTGCCCAAGTTTCGGTGAAAAAAATATTAAGGGTTAAAAAAATAAAATCCCCTGTTTCCACAGGAAAGAACGACTGAGATACAGCAACTGAGATATTCAAATTTACTGAATGCTGAGTTTGTAAGCCCCTGTTTAGCTGATAACACAACTGTGTAATATCCAACTTCTGCACAAATCTTATGTGCAGACTGTGGGTTTGGATGTCAATTGTGTCACTGCAAACCTGTCCAATTTTATCTTGGAGATATAAACGTCTCAGAAAGTTTTATTCCTATAACAGCAGATCTTTAATTAAATAGAATATTGTAAAATAAATAAATGCATCTGTAAACATGCTGGAGGGCAGAGGGACATATTTTTATTTATATGATTTTAATAAAAGATATGTTTCTAGTTAAATCCATGTGTGAGTAATCTAACATATAAAATGCAGTACAAGAAAGATGTGTCTGTATGCCACAGCTTTAACCAATTGTGCATTTTCATTTCAAAATTATTACAGCATCACTTCTTCTTCTTCTTCTTCTTCTTCTTCTTCTTCTCCTTCTCCTTCTTCCTCTCCTTTTTCCCTTTCTTCTTGGCTTTTCACAATTTTTCTGAAATTGCCCTATACTTGCTAAGTACAAGTTTTGTTTTCCTGGATCCGAAGCAACATTAGCCTGGTAAGACTAAAAATAGGTTACTTAGAAAAAATTGTCCACAAAAATCCCTTTTGTGGACAAAGCTGAGAAGTTTTTTGTGCTGGGTTTAATTTTGTTTTGGGTTTTTTTGTGCTTGGGGTTTTTTTTGGGGGGGTTTTCTTCTTTTTTTTGGTAGATCTTCTATACCTACTGTCTCTAAGTTAGACGTTGCTCTTACTTTAAAGAAATACTTTTTAATATTCTTCCTACTCATTTCTGTCACAGAAGTTTAATATTTTTCTGTCAGTCCTTTAAAAACACCCTCTGGAAGATATATTAGCCATTTAAGTGCTAATAATTTTTTTAAACTGTGCCTAAGCCTTTGCTTCCTTGACAATGAATTCCACTGTCTATTTGTACCGGGTGTGCAAAATATTTTTTCTTGTCAGTTCATTTTCAGTTAGCTCTGTTTCATTTAATGTCTCCATGGCCTTCACTGCTGCCTGGAATAACATCTGTCTACCTATTTCTGTCTTTTTTTCTGTGACATGATTCTGCTGTACAACTTAGCTTCTCACCTATGAAAAGCATCTTAAAATCTACTGGAGTTGATTAAATTCTCATACTTATGCTCAGCCTAAGGGACCAGACATAGAGTTTTAATTTTTCTGCCAAATTTTCCAGTGCCAGGTCTTACAGAGAAGTATGTGGCTGCTGGTGCAGGACTTTGATGCAGGGACCACACAGACCTGTAACAATTCAGACAAACTGAGCTCATTCTCCAGGGTTCAGCTGGTTCTCCTGTAATGCACACATCTGTGTGTGCAGATGTGCTTCAAACCAAAGTAACACCAGGGCTGTTCTGGATGTGTTATTATCTCTGGGTTTGAGGAATTCAGAATACACTGAGATGGCTGCTTCTTTCTCCCATTAAATGTATGGAAAAAATCCTACATTTATTTTTTCTGTTGGTTCAAATATATTTCCCATCGCTTTCTCCTTTTTTTTCCCCCCTCCTTTGCTTAAACATTGCAAACTTTCTATGGAGATTGAAATTGCCCTTGGTTTCACCTATAAGACACAGTTTAGACTTATTTTTCCTGCTGTGAAAACAAAGGGTTGTAATAATTCACAATCATAACTGCAGCAGAAATGCCTAGCTTCCCTCTGCAATCCCAAGCAGACCTTTCCCTGGGATCACATGCTATTTAAAGTGTTTCATTTTCTCCTGGTACAAGCAGAAGCCTCATCAAAACTGTGAATTTCAGATAAGCGTTTATCAGACTTTTGCTGTAACCATCTCAGAAATGAGCTGTCATCAGCAAATTTAATCTGTCTCTGGTTGCTTTAATTGTTAGCACCATTTCTGCCAAATCCTTCACAGTCCTCATAGCATGAAAAGTTTTTTTAAGACTTTTAATTCAGTCAGCAGAGATTGCACATAGTATTTTTTTTTCATATTTATGACTTACACATTTTAAAAGGTGGAGAATCTTGATTGAACAGCTGAATTATGGAAATTCAACTGCATCACTAGTATTTAATACTGAGCCTGAAATAGAGAAATATGTAGGTGAGAGGGTTTGGGGAGAACACTGCCAGCCAGAATAAAGCTCTGGAAGATATTTTACTTTATTTGGAGTGAGGACAAATAGAAACAGATTTCTTTAGAGCTGTGGGTCATGGAATTTTACTGGTGTCTACAAATGTTGCAAACAGGCCCCAATTTTAAGCATGACGAAAGGACAAAAAATTATAGTTTTATGCTATAAGTTGCTGTAGGAGGCCTCAGCAAAGCTGGGCTGAGTCTTTCATTTTGCCACAGGCTTTCTGTGTAACCTTGGGCAATTTATTTTGGCCTGGCTTCTCAAAGGATTCAATGACATAAAAATCTTTGGAGCCTGTGGGAATGAGGTATCCCAAATGCCAGATCCTACCCATGAGCACTAATTACTACTGGATCGTACCTGCCAGTTGTTTGCTTACCCAGGGAGTACTGTGAGATCTTCCTACTGTTCCTCAGAGTCTATTTCAAATCTGACATTTCCAGCTTGGTACTTAGGTGCCATCCAAAATTCTTCCACTGTTAAGCTCTTCTTGCAAATCACTTATCAATATAAAACAGTGTACATATATAAACAGTGTACATGCTAATTAAACCAAAATGGCCCTTTTCTCCAATTAGTTCTTCAGTTTTGGCTTCTGACAGTGAACTCATAAATCTGGAGCTAAGTGGATGATGTGTACTGCACAATTAGGTAAACAGAGTATGTCTTTATCTCTCTCTCTCTATATATATATATCTATAATTCCCTGTGCCTATATGCCTATATAATACTTGTGTGTGTATATATATATATATATATAAAACATATATATATATGTATATATAAATAACTTTTACATATACATATATCAGTGAGTTACATATATGTATATTTCAGAGAGTTATATATGTCAGTGAGGGACTATGATTGCAGCTCTGGACCTTCCTGACACAGCACACTTTTTTTTGTGGTTAATTTAGACATTTATAGCATATAAGAAGTTACTTCATTACAACAGCAACTATAAAAGTTTCCCAAGCAATCTGCTGTTCCAAATACAGTTAAACACAGGGATAAGACCTCTTGAATTCTTATCCCTGGACAGTTTTTTAAAGTTAAACCTCTCCTGAAGATGTAAAAAATTTTGACTGGGAAAGAAATTACTAAGTTATGCCTGTATTAGTAAAACTGTGATTCATGGACAGCAGTGGGTCGTTAGGCACCAATAAACAGTCCTAGCTGATGACTATACTCAGCATGTGGTGGAAACCATAAAACAATAGAATTAGATTTATCTAATTCCAAAGAACTAATTTGCTGTATTTGGCTTCTCTATCTTTATTATTTCATATGGTTGGCATTTGAATTTCTTTATTTCTGTGAAACTTGTTTTCCTGTATGAAGATCTTGCAGAGTCCACGGTAATCTGTTTTTACTCTGAATGTGTGCTTGTTCATTTGGTTGTTTGCTTTGGATAATTACATCCCTCCTGCCATATCATTCCCTTTTGTAAACTATGGGAGTTACTAATGCAGCATGATTTGCAAATTCAGATTATTCTAAATGAATATGCTATTTGAAATTCACTTCATGCAGTTTCAAGCATCCAAGTTTATAATATGCTTTTGCATTCATGCCAATAAAGATCAAATCTGAATACTCAAAAAAAAAAAAAAAAAAAAAAGAAGAAGAAAAGAAAAGTAAAGATAAAAGGATGTATTTTCAATTCTTCCATCTGATTGGAGCCTTTTATTTTGATCCTAAGGGACAGCTGTGTCTGATCTTGCCCCAAGTTTTATGGTTGTGACATGATTTGTCTTGTTGAGGGGTTTGAAACTGTCAAAGGTGATATTCCAGCCCTCCCATCTTTGTTAAGGCAAGCTCTAGAATGTCAAAAATTTCAACATAGAATCACTAACTTTCTATTCTGACCCAAAATGTAAAATGTAAAAATTCAAGGGAAAACTGAAGAAGGTGAAAATTAATATTTCATCTATGTATTTTTGTTCTCCCAGAACATATGTGTCATCATGTTCACTCTGAAAGTCAAAAGGAATTTTGTCTTCAATCCAGCAGGTTAAGAGACCATCTAGGCACCTCTGATGATATCACCTATCATTTCTGCCCCAGCAGAATTTTTTCCTTAGGTTCTTAGGAAGGTGTAGGATATTTGGGTTGCACTGGAATCTTTCACGACCCCTGTGAGGCAGTCAACACATAGGGTGCAACCTGTCAAAGTCAGGAGTTGATATGTTATGAATTCAGTCACAAGATGCCTCGTTTCTCAGAACATGTAAATATTGAGACACAAAACTTAAGCAACAGATACACAGCATACCGTGCTTGAAACTATGGAACACATTCCACTGCAAATTTTCCGGAAAGCGTGAAAGTATCAACAGTTAATAAAGTCCCAAAGGAAGTCTTGTCCAGAGAATGGTTTTAGGAAATTGTGAAAAAATTCCCAGAGGAACTGCTGAGAGGGTTATTAACATAATGATGATACATTTTTCTCACATTCAAGAATAGACCCAACAGGGATTCTTGATGTCACAGGCACATTGTAGTGATATCTCTATATTAAAAAAAAAAGAGTGGAAGCTTACAGATTGTACCTAAACTGTCTCATTCAATATCAAAATTAGGAAGAGTTTCTACATGACTTGTGGTTTTGCTCAGAATTATGATGCTACTTGCAATACCCTCTCACTCCTATTTTATTCCTTCCAACTCACCTGTCATCTCACTGCTTTACCCAATCATCACAGAGCACTAGAAATGCTTTTTTTTGCATTCCTTACATATTTGCATCAAACTCCACACAATCAGATCAGGGAATTCTGGGGCTTTCTCTGTGTCCTAGAAGAGAATACAGTAGATGAACCTCAAGAGAGCCAAAGTGAGATGACAAATACATAACATAAGACAGAAAAAGATATTATAATTGGATGAAGACCAAACTAAAATGACCTGTGACATAGCCAGTGTAATACCTCCAGGTCTTGATTTCCCAGATCACCCAGGCTGGGATAATGGCCAGGCCCACCATGAATTTAGTCCTACTGGATTGCCTGGGTTTTTGTCCTTCTGAGAAAATCAGTACACAGAAGGGAAGGAAGAGTGTGAAAGCATCGGTAAAAGTTCAGGTCTTGCCCCTGCTTAAAGGCAAAGCACAGCTGAGATGTGCATCCTTACCCAAAGCCCAGAAGTGTTCCCAGACCACCTTGCAGAGACAGAGAATGTTTGCATTGAATGTACTATTAATAGAAAAGGTCTAATGTCACCAGCAGCAGTCTTTATAATCCATACACAAAAAGAACTACAATACATTGGTTCATACTGAAAAAAAAAAAATCCTAAAATGTAAGACCAGTGGACATATTATAATCTCTGAAATAATGCTGGCTTGGGCACTTCCTGACTGATCCTGTTCCAAGTCTGAGAACACGTAGTCCTGTAAACAAAACAGAAAGCATCTAATCTTCATTTACAGATCTTCACTGAGTGAGAATCTACGGGAACCATAAACTGGTCTGTTGATTAATTAGCCTCATTGTGTGCTTTTAGACCTCACTGCTTCTATGGATTGGTTTGAGAAAGTGGAGTTACACAAGTAGACAGGAGGGGACTAAACAGCATGAAACATGTTTTCATTTTCCTCCATACCATTTTTCCCCTTTCATGCCAGTGATGCCTCAGGTTTTAGCTTTTGTATTTTTCAGATTCTGTGCTGCTTCCGTGTGTATCTCTGAGCTTCTTGTGAGAGGATGGTGAGCTCTCTTCACAGAGTGGGGAGACAAAACAATTCCTTCTCTAGCTGGGGACCAAGGACAAATGATCCAAATCTCAGGCCCAAGAGCATAAACGACAGTAGAATGAAGAGAGAAAAACAAGAAGAATGGGACTTCATTGGCTAAAGCTATAATTGGACAATTAACTCCGATATGCAATGAACCAGAACTTATAAAAGTGAGACTCCGTGACCAGTCGTCCATTTTGTGACCATTTTGGTTCATCTTGGGTGTAGACTCTGGCTGGGCTCTTGTGCTACCTAAGGTGTATTCATTGAGGCCTTTTCATAAATATAAATGCCCATTTTATTCTTTAACTCCATCTAGCCTCTGTTCTGGGTCAGCCTTCACAAAGCATCACCAGAAGCCCCTCAGCTCAAAAAAGGATCCTCAGATGCCTTGGACCCTGCGCACAGGCTAACCATCAGGTGTTGCTAGGATTTTTAGTGAAAAAGCCTCTGCTAGGATTTTTCCTGTCCTGAGGAGCTGAGGGCCTCAGGAAAGAAATGTAAACAATAACTCTCTGCTGCTGTGGAGTGCCACAGGTGAATCTTCCATTGGTCCATGTGGATTGTTTTCAATCAGTGACCAATCACAGCCACCTGTGCCAAGGCTGTGAGCAGTCACAGGATTTTTGTTATTCATTCCTGTTCTATTCTTGTCTTTGTAGCCTTCTGATCTTCTTCTCTCTGTTCTTTTAGTATAGCTGTAATGTAGTATTTTAGTATAATATATATCATAATAAATCAGCCTTCTGATCAACATAGAGTCAAGCCTCGTGTCTTCGCACCACTGGTCCAAGTTAAAACAACAATCAGCCTCGATATTGACATTTAAACACTGAATTGTCACTTCTTTCTTTCCTGAAGGAATTTATCCCCTGAGCTGCTAAGATAATAATGCAAGCATACAACAAACTGTTAAAGGAAATAAAAGAGGATAAATGCAATTAACTGATTAAGTAATTTTAAAATCAACTCTTAATCTAAGAATTTCAGCCTTCTACTTTTATTAACTCATTGTTTGCCTATAAATTATTTTAATAGCCAGTCACCTTGGTACCTTAACTTAGTTATTTTTTGGGTTTTTCTTAAAGTCCCATCATCCTGGATTTTTTTTTTTTTTTTTTTTTTTTTTTTTTGGTTTTATGGAGGTTTTTTTCTCCAGACAATGCAGTTCAGAAGTTTTCATGCATCTCCTTGACAGATACAAACATTATTCCCATTGTGTCCTTACTGAATAAAATATTTAGAGTGCAGAGCTAGCACTGGAAGATTGACTGTATTCTAAATGAACTTTCTGATACCAAATGTAAAACTAGGGGGAACAGAGCACCAGTAATGAAGTGAAATACAAGGTTAAGTATTGGAAATTAATTAGTGAGTTCATCAACAACAATTCTTTGATGGTCTGAACTGCTTCTAGAAAGATAAGGAGAGAACAATTTGAGAAAACAACTGTTTGAGAAAACAATTAAATCCCATCCCATACTTGCATAGAATTATTTTATATTCACATGCAAATCCTAAGACATGGATACACTCAAAATACTAATATATGCACAGACTGTGTCTGTTCTTGTTAACACCACGATGAATCAGAGGTAAATTAACAAGAGATCTACAATACAAAATTGACAAGAGGTCCACTGCCACGTTACTGAGGAAATTCAGACATATATCTCATGTATTTCATCATCCATATTATCAGCAGTAACATATTTGCTACCTACAGATCTTCACTGTTTTGGATATTGCATGAACATGCAACCAAACTTAGAACCTTTACCATCAGGAAGGGTACCCTCTACAATGGGTAGAGTACCCACCATCTTTCTAAGTGGACTTATCTAGATTCACTTTCATTGTATATTTCATTGCATATTTTGTTGCATATCAACATGACTCCATTGTACCTTCTGAGAATTTATATAACAAGCTCCATTCCTGCTGTGTTACTTAGTGGAAAAGGACAGGGGTTAAAATTGAAATCCTGCATGGGTGTTCAGGAACAAGTAGCTAATATAAAGCAAGTAAAACCATATCATTTCTTCTGCCCTCCAACTAAACCTGTTGGCTCAACCCACTGATTAAGCAAGCAGAGACACAACAAGTGTAGATTGGTTCTTGTTAGCATTGTTTCCAGGCTGTTCTGCCTTTCATCTTCATCTAGGAGCCCAATAAAGATAACACTGAGATATTGAATTGGAGTTTGAAGAAGCTGGGATCTTTGTCATCATGATGATCCTTGCTATTGAGGGACAGGAATGCCAGCAGGAGTTGCTGCTGCTGCAGGCAAATGCTAACAGTGCTGGCTGCGTGCCCGCGGCAGCACACGCTCCTGCAGAGCCCTCACTGCAGAGTAGCAGAAGCCTCATCCACCAGGTTCCCACGTGCACTGAAGTCACTGGGAGTTTACTCCCTGGCTGATTTTCCTCTCTCGATTCAGAAGGAAGCAGAGACTCATTGAAGTCACCTTCTTTTGCTGCCTGCTGTTCTACACCATTTTGAATTTCTTCCCTAGGATGGGGCCAATGTTTTACTGAGTCTCTTCACTGGTGGCACTTGGATGGCACAGGCTGGGATGTGAGCAGAGAATGGTCTTAAATTCTTCCTTTCAGTGAATAATGGGCTGTAGAAAAGAGTTTATTGTTTCTGAGATAATGCTATGTGATGACTAAATCTGGTGAGGAAATGGCCATCCAAGCATTACTGTAATAATGCAAGCACTCATTTATTTATCCTTTGATGAGGTTCCAAAGAGCCTAATCAAGTTAGAGACTCTTTATTGTTACTTTTCCTAGGCAGGATTTTGACAACTTATTTGATGTTTAAAGCAGAATGATTTAGCTATTAGTTTGATCTTTATTTTATATTTTTAACTCATTAAAAAATGAGACTGACTATAGCCACATGTTTGTAATCTGCAGCAAATGCTGAACAAAATGTGGAGTTTTCTCACATCCTTCTCATGCTGAATAATCAAGATGTGAGATTGTGTCTACGGATAAGACTGAGTGGGTTCAAGAGTTTAAGTAAGTTGAGTCTTTGGTCTAATTTCACAGTCAAAACTCTCTATATATTCAGTATGAAGAAGCAGCATGCACCAGCAGGGGAGGATTACAACATGAGGTATTAAGTGTCTCAATTAACAAATAACAGGAATCCTCTCCAGCTTGTTCATCTTTCTTCCCAGTGCCATAGCATTTTCTTCTGGCAATCAGTGCTAGACTCTGTGAATTAGAAGAAACTGGTATTGCACACACAAAAGGGATTTTGGGTCAATTTCAAAGGAGTGAAGGTGATACACATGGCTTCTTCTGTTTCCAAAAAAATCCAACATAAGTCACAAAGATTTACTCATTAGTCCGGCTATTAAAAAACCCCTGTAATACTAGGAAAAAAATTTTTTAACAATTAAGTCTCTGAATTGAAAAGGTGCTTCTGGTCAGTGTCCTCAGGCACTGCCCTTGTAAAGCAGTGCCACTTTTTATGTATAATTTGCGAAAATATGTGTAACTTGGAACTTTACTTCCTTTAATATATCGGAAACAATATTTTTCTCTGACTGTATCAGTAAAGTCAATACAATTTGGGTCCAGTTTCCTGAATTCCCCTACTATTCCTTAAAATGATTCCAGGCAAGCAGTCCCTCAGACCACCTCAGGTGCCAAAACTTTCTAACATATTTCAGTGCACTGATCAATAGGTTGTTTTTTTGGTTTTTTTTTTTGTTTTTTCTTCTTTCCTTTCCTAGTCACAGAAGCTGCACAAGGTGAAAAAAAACCCCTCTGAATTAATATTTATTTTGCAACATAAAAGAGCCCAGCACTATATACAAATGTTATAATTAATTGGGATTAATTTCATGTGGAAAGTTTGGCTCTGAAGGTGTTGATGGAGTAATACATCAAAGAGACTTCACCTCTGTAAAAAATCAATGCTAAAGTAACCTTGATTACTGTCTCTGTTGATGTCACACATAACACTAATCAGTCATCGTTTGCACTGAACACTATCATGAACAAATATTATTTGTTCTCTTATTGGCATTTTTGAGACCCTGGGATAAAATTCACTGCAGCTCTCTAAAGGAGGTTTTCACCTTAGGGAAATTGTACAGGTTGTTCAGGAACACATGGTCCAAGAGAAAAATTGAATGAATCTGAAAATCGAAAATAAAGAGACATACACTGCCATGGAAAAAGGGGGCACTTGCCTTACTCCATTTCTCCTCATCCTTTCTTGCCTCTTCTTCTTTTCATCTTTAATCTTTCTCTCCTCTATTTCTCTTTCTATCTCACTCTCCTTTTCTTCCCCTTTTCTTCCCCTTTCTTGCCTTTTATTCTCACTTTCTCACCCCCAACTGAGGACTAGAAAGTACATTTGACAGTGGCAGATTTCTGGAGGGAATGCTTTGCAATACAAGCAGGGGATCTCTAGAGATGCTGGGTCTGAAATACCTGACCTGTGCAGATCTAAGCCTAATACAACCAAGCAAAATATCAAAGTGAAAGCACCCAGCTCACCTTTAATAAGGCTTGCTATCGATTTTTGTGATTGCTCCTTTTATTCTTCAGAGCAAGCAAACATCTGCCACCCAGCTCCTGCTTTGCTGTCCCCTCCTTTTTGATTATTCTTATTACTTTTCAGGCCCTCAGGAGTCCCTCCTCTCACCCTTCAAGTTCCTGTAACTGATTCAATCCCATTTATTTCAGTGCGGCAAGTTCATCCTGCTTCAAGCACACCCTGAAAACAATTTCTGTATTTATACTGGCTTCAGGGAATCTTGGATCAAGCCTTCAAGCATTAGTAAGGATGGGTTCACATCTTACCTGGGCACTCCACAAGGTACCTCTTGACTAAGTTTGTATGGAAGTGGCAGCTCTCCCTCCCTCCCAGGCCCTTCTTGTCTCGGCAGGCAGCTGGAACTGACACGAGGGCTGAGCACACGGGATGCCATGAGTCCTCTTTGCAGCTTGTCCCACCCGTGGTCCTTCTCCCCTGCTTGTCCCCACTGAAGAGTGTTTTGGCTTCACCCATGATTTATCCTGCTCCTTGAAGAAATAAAAAATTGGGTAGGGATGGGGTCAGTGTACAACCAGGTATCATAGCATCATGGATACAAGGCTAAAATCAAAAGAATGTATGAGGAGTTGGATTCCAAACCAAATCCATTCTTACATAAGGAAATCCTCTGTGGATCGAAGTTATAACTAAGTTATTCCACCTCTACTCACATCCCATCTTTCTTTCTTCCCCTACATATTCACTATGTGTATTCCCCCAGGGATAAAATCCAGTTTATGCATTTTTGTCATGAGAACAAATGACAGAGGAAAGAAGTTTGTGATAGCTTCTTACATTTTTCTAGTTTAGATAGAATAAATTAACTCAAAACAGAAAAATATCTTAAGATGCCTCTGTCACAGAAACAGTCAAGCATGACTTATGGATTTCAGCTGATGGAAAATATGTTAAAAAATTCATCACGATGTTTAGATACAGTCTGAATAGTAAGTGTTTATTTACCAGTTGGAAAACGGGGCTTTAGATCTCCTGTACTGGTTCTGCTTAGTATACCAGATGGTACCCCTATAGTGCCACAGCGTTTTCAAAGCCACATTGAGAAAACCTCCTTATTTCTATCCACGCTACATCTGTCCCTGAATAGGATGAATTAACCACAAACATACAAAGAATGAAAACAAATTTTAAAATAAAAAAATGAGTAGCTATGAAAAACATACATACTGCAAATGTGCCAGACTCCTTTATTTAGAATAAAGAATAACTTTACAGCCTCTTATTTTGTCAAATATCATTTTTCAGTAAGGAGAAAATGTTGCTTTTCACATTTAATGTTGAGTTGTGAACTGTGGTCATTTCCCTCGCCTTTGTCAAAACACTAGACAGCAGTGGGGAAAAGAGGAGGGGATGGCAAAGGTAGGGGAAATAGATCTCTTGTTGATGCTCCCAGGATCCAAGGCGACCGGTCAGACACGGATGGATGCTTTGGGCTGGCAGCCTGGCCACAGCAGATGTTGCTCTGGACCCTGGCTCTTTTCCCAGGTCTGGGATGTCATCTGGTTTATCTGGTTGGGCCCCTGTTCTTTACCAGTCTTTGTAAGACTGGGCAGAGCTAGACAGGCTGTCTTGGCTTATCACACTGATAACAATGCACTGCAGTAGATCTCAGAGAGAAGTGATAAGAAAAGAAAAACACACACACACACTCAGAGGAGCAAAAATGGCTGTGGGAGAACAGGACAGAAAAGGGAGAATTTTGTTCTTTGTTGATTCAGTGGTAAACGCCCATAGTGTGCTACTGAAGTCATAATGTTTGTGAAGATGGGATGATGCATGAGGCCAAGAGACTTAGAAAATATGCAAATTATATTTTGTCCTGCCCAGGAGAATTTTCTATGTTCCTTTAATGATACATTTTTACAAAGACGTGGATGAATGGATGAATTATCCAAATCAAAAACACTACCTGATACATTTTTTCAGCCCAACTGTTTCTTTTTCTCATTTGTTTGTCTGTTTCAGTCTTTCAATTTCACTTCCATATTTTTTGCCAAACTTCCCCCTATTCCATCCCTATTTGTTTGGATATAAGTATTTACTGTTTTCTTAGAATAATCTTTTCTGACAGGTAAGATTACTTTAGGAGAGGCATGTGGAACTATCAGCATGATAATACCTTCTCTGTTGTGTCAGTGTTTGACTGATCCCTTGATTGCTTTGGGATCAATTAAAATTTCTTTACTTCCTTTCCATGGACAAGTAAAGCAGTAAAACCTTGAAGACGGCACCCAGAAAAAGATACATAATTAAAATATGATTGAAGTGATATAATTTTTTTTCTCATCTCCCCACAAATGTTTTCCAGCTGAACAAGATTTGAATATAAACAATCTTTAATAAGAGAAAATAATTTAAAAAAAAAAAGGAAAGAAAAATGGTGCAGAGTTTGAATGACAATTTTCATTGAAATGTAGGTGTTTTCTTATTTTTCAAGCATACTAAACATCCAAGAAGATAACTTGTGGTCTTACTGCCATAAAAATAGTAAATTTAACAGGAAGCAAGGTGGGACAGTAATAGAGCCAGTCCTGCAAAGGCTTCTTGAAGAACAAAACTTCATTCAAACACCAACAGGCACCAAACATTAAACTTTTACCCTACTCCTTGATAAAAAACTTTTAACCTACTACTTTTTGTCTTGCAGACAAGTGAACATTCCTTTTTATCTGTGACCAGGAAGTCTATCTTTGGTGTTTATAAACCCTCTGAATTCTGTTATATTTACTGTACATAACTTTGCATTAAATCCCATTTATTTTCACTGTATGGAATATACAAATTTACAATGTAACAGTGAATCATGAATGGAAGATCCAGATGACACAGAACCATCATTCTCTGTATCTATTTATAATCAATAATCAAGCAATACCACAAACACACAGATCACATCTTTTTGCTGGGACATTGTGGCATTTGCACATTAATTTCAACAACAATCACAAATACAAATTTCTGACAAATATAGGAGTTAGTGTTGATATCCACATGCACAAGGGACATGGCAGTGACTTCTAGATGCCCAGATGGAATTACTGTCCCTGCTTCAACTATCCTGCCAAATACTTGTCCAATACTGTGACAATGATGATGATGATGATGATGATGATGATCATGATCATGATCATCATGATCATCATGATGATGATGAAGAAGAAATACCCTGGGAGTTAGCAGTCATAAATGTATTGAAAAAGAATTAAATGGAGAATAAGTGAAAGTGGGTCTTCAGCTGGGTTACTCAATTTCAAAAGGGAAAACTGACAAATTACATGAACAAGCAAGTGAAGTCAGTAGAAGCAATGAGTTCAGGGGCTTGCACTGTGACAGGTTCCTCCAAACTCTTTAAGTCAGCAGTGAAAAGTTATCTGAAACTTGCACATCAAGCGAGAACAAAACTTTCAGAAAAGGTTTCCAAAGGCATTTGGATGTATAGCCACCTCAAAAAGGACATTAAGAGTAAGCATAAAGCCTATGAGAAATTGAGGGAAAAAAAGGATTGATCAGCAAGTAAAGGTACAGCTTAGAGGTCACAAAGCGTAGAAATAATGTAAGAATTGCCAACAGCCACGCTGAGGTAGGTCTTTCAAAGTATATTAAAACAAATAACAAGAAAAGATCTTCAGTCACATATATGAAAAGGAGAGCAGCAAAATAAGAATAGTATCATATGTGGCAAGGTTAGATAGAGAAATATAGTATATATCTGGTTCTAGATATTTAGCCTCATTTTCCAATAAAGAATCCTTGAACAAATAGAAGAGACAATAAAAGTGAAAACAGTTATATGCAAGAGAAAGAAAACCAATATTTTATCTAAATACATAATATAATGAATAAATTTAAAATGTAATTAATTAATAAATTACACCCTTTCCGAAACATAAATTGACCACTGAGAGATAAGTCACTATAGGCTAATATTACTAAAGAGTAGATGTTGATCTATGATTTTATAATGTATAAATTGTCTGCTTCTCAGTGACAAAGCTCTGAAGGCATGAGAAGGCTTCTCTCTTGACAATTCTCCATCTGAAGCAACTCGTATTTATCCTGGGAGTTAGAAGAGGTGACATTTTTACCTCTCTTGGCAAAAAGGGACTTGAACAGGCAGCATTGGACAGACCAGATGTGTTTCACTTCTGGCTAACTTAGGGCAGATAGGGTTTGCCACTTCCTTCTGCTCATCCTGGCCCAATCAACGAGGGCTGGCTTCAGTTTTCATATGCTCTCAATGGGTTTAAGTGCCTGGATTCTGCCTGTGAAGTTATTCTATAAAACTTTGGGATTGTTGCATCTTCTCCTCCTTGTGCTCCTCACCTTTCTTCAAGTGAGAGGTTCTGGGAATGTGGTGTTTAATTACTCTCTGTGGAAAATGAGGAAATAGCCTGCAGCTATTTCAGCCTTTCTTTTTTGGCTAGTCCTGTGTATTGAAGAATGGAAACTCAGGTTTCTTAGACACCTATTTGGTGCCAGTTGGAGATACTAATTTTCTTCTCATGATCTGCATAGTGAAATAATTACAGCACATGGCCAGCAAACAAACAGCAGTCCACTAATATTTAGATAAATAATATATTTTTGCAATAATCAGATTTCAGGACTTTGTACTTAAGTATCCCAGATCCTAGTTTCATCTTGCTTAGACACACTCTGTCTCTAACCCAGAAACTCTGACTTTCTTTTGGCACTGTAGCACAGCAAACCTGAAAAAAAAAAGAAAAAAGAAAAAAGAAAAAAGAAAAAAGAAAAAAGAAAAAAGAAAAAAGAAAAAAGAAAAGAAAAAAAAGAAAAAAGAAAAAAGAAAAAAGAAAAAAGAAAAAAGAAAAAAAAAGAAAAAAAAGAAAAAAAAAGTATCAACTCACCCAGGAGATTAGAGACTTAGATTAAGTTAGATGGAGAAAAATAAAAACAAGTCTTAGATCAGACCTCCAGTTTCTGGCATGAGTGTTGCAGTAGAAACGACACAAGGTATCACTCTATCTTAAGCCTGCCAGCTTTGTTCTGGGTACAGACATGCAGACCAGAGTGCCCCAGGAATCTTACAGGGACAGTACTTTGGTTCTGATTCAGATTTGATATGCACACTTAAAAATATGAGAAAATAAAACGCTTGCATACATTCAACTCACACAACTTTTCAAGACACAGCTATTTGAAGACTGTGGAAGCTTCTGAATTTATTTTGGGGAGGTGTTTGGCAGATGCTTCTGAGTCAAAAGCCAGTATAATAACTTAATTTGGCAGTATAATTTTATATAGGAAATAGACTACTGTTTGGATAGTTTAAAAAAAAAAAAAGAGAAAGAAAATGTGATCTTCTATTATTACATAATAAATATATAGTATATATAATATATCTTAAAATATATATTACATATCTTGTATATAAGATATAAATTATAAAATAAAAACACATCAAATACTTGTTCGTAGAAGTAGGAGAACTGAATGTTTTTAATAATAAATTTCTTGTTTGAAAATCTTTTTGTTTTGTTTTGCTTTACAATACAGATTTCTACCAGCAGTACATTAAAATATATTATGAAAGATTTATACTTTCATTAATTCCATGGCAAAGGTCATTTATATCACTGGGTAAAGACAATGAGAAATGCTTTTCTTGTGAAACAAGGGTTCTTAATGAGACCACCTACTCCTTTCTTCCCTGCTGAAACCAGTTAGATGTATCAATTATTTGTTTTAATAGGAAGAGCTGTGTAACAGTCAAAGAAGGCATGTATGCCAAGTTATAGATAGAATTACTCTAAGAGGATCTATATTTTAAATATTAATCTGTAAGAGACAGAGCAGCCTTGCTCTGGATAGGGTTTAGGCAGCTCAGTCCTGTGGATTTCAGCAGACATCCACCAAGTTTCATGCTTCTGGATATTAAGTGATGATATAGAAAATGATGAATATCTAAAACAACGAGGTTTTAGTGAGATTTTACAACATGCTTTGATGTCTTACTTGATTTGAATCTATTTGTACTCTAGTGCTTTGGAAGAACTCAGAGGTTTTCTTCCTTCATTATAAAAATAATGAAAGGGCTGGAATTTTTCTACTGTGAAGACAGGCTGAGAGGATTTGGATTGTCCAGCATGGAGAAGACAAAGTCAGACTTCACTGAGGCCTCCCAGTACCTAAATGAGGGTTGGAAGATGAACTTTTCACCAGAACCTCTGCTGACGGGAATGATAATGGTTTTAATCTCGAAGAGAGTAGTTTCAGATTAGATATTAGAAAGAAATTATTGACTGTGAAGGTGGTGAGGCATTGGAACTGTTGTCCAACAGAAATCTGGACGCCCAGTCCCTGGGAGTGGTCAAGGCCAGGTTTGATGGGACTTTGAGCAATGTGGTCTGGTGGAAAATATCCCTGCCAGTAGCAGGACAGTTCAACTAGATGATTCCTAAATGTCCCTTTCAACCCAAACTATTCTATGATTCCATAAATTACCAGAAACATGACTTTTTGAATAAGGACAGCTTAAAAAAATTAAGGAGTTTGATTAATGGTTAATGGTTTGGAGGTTTTTTTGGGTTTTTTTTGTTGGTGTTTTTTTTGGTTTTTTTTTTCTTTTTTCTGTCTACTACCACAAATATTTCCTCCTGAAATGGAACTAACAGGGTTATATAGGGAAGTCTGCATATGCAAGATTGTAATTTTGTGATCTATTCTTTACAAGCTGGATCATTTCACTCTACTGACTACCTGCTCACTAGTGGAAAAAGGTCTTGAGTTTACATTGGATACGTCAAACAATTTGACCGAAAGATCTGTGAAGAGACATATTGATTTGAGGACAGATCATCATGATTTTTGAACCTTCAAATGGTGAAAAAAGAAAGGAAAAAGCCTTTCAGCAGATCTTGCATTTATGTGTAAATGTTAATTATGCCAAAGTGGGATTATGATGAGCCATGATGAACTGAGAACATCTTTGTAGCAGTGTTTTCAATTCAAGAATGGAATAAATAACGAACCCCTTGGGTGAGAAAAGGACTGAGCAATTCCTAAGCTGTTGTTCATCTGACAAGATGAGGAACACCTAAGGAAGCCACCCAAATTCTGCAAAGAGAGGTGGGTGAGCGATGGCTCTCCTCCAGCGTGCACAGCAAACACACAACAATTACAGCCTTGTGGAAGCTGCTGTGACTTTGGAAGAATTAACAAACTATAATTAACTGTAACAGTGCACATAACTCAGGCTCCAGGCAGAAGAAACTTCCACCGCATTGGAGCACAATTGTCGGACACATGTCCCTTGCCCTTGCTAAAAACCACATAGACGTGACATTTCAATTTGAACATGTGGACAGCCCACAGAAAATAACACCACAACAGCTGCCTACCTGAGCTGCCTCCCCAGGCATGAGATCCTCATGGCAGCATGTGCAAGCCCGTTTGGCAAAACAAAAGTATTTCAGATGCTTCAGCACAGCTTTGAAACTACTTTCTTTGTGGAGCTCCCCATGAACTGTCTGCTATAGGTGTTATTTACCATGCTGGTGATATGAAGATAGAAAGGCTGTAGTTTCTGTTGAAGTCACAAATGGGGGGCAAAAAAAGGAATGTGAAAATTCAGCTGAGCTGTTCTCGTCTAGGTCTTGTGTGGTTCTCTTGTGTGAATGTACTTTTTGTTTGTCTTTGTATTACTGCCTGTGAACAACAGAGAGTACTTTCTGTCTTTTTAAATTCTTTTCCTCCAGCAGGGTACTATTCACTCCCTCAGTGAAGGGTGGAATTTTGAATAAGAACTTTGAACCTGGAATTTTGCACAAGAACTTAACTTGCATACTTAGGGGAATAGCTCCAATGAAAGCATGAAGAGTATTTAATACTTGATGATGAGTTCTACTGAAAGACATTTACTTCAAACTTAAAGTTCAATCCCCAATCATTTCACTCTTCAAAAAAATGTTAAGTAGAGCTTTTAAATTAGCATGTAAATAAATTAAAATTAAGATTTTACATTGCTGCTTTTGAAACTACAAGTATGTAGACCAATATTGTGATAGGCAAAAAAAACAAAAAAAAAAATCCACCAAACCAACAATGAAACACAGTATATTGTAGGCATGAAACTCCTTTTGAGCCTGGCCCTTTAACAGATTTTGTTTGTCCTTTTAACTCTCAGTAGATACAGTGTATAGCTTTCATTGTGAAATTAAATTCACAATGTTTCATGCAACATGATTATTCCTCTGCCACCAACTAATTATCTAAAAAACAAAACAGAACAATAAAATATATGAATTATTGCAGAACAGCTATGGCAGCTGCTTGCACTTTTGCAAGTTTCATTTTATTTAAGTCATTTTCATCTCTCAGCATTTTTAAGTTATTGAGGGATTTTTTTTTCTTAGTTTTTGCTTTGGTTTAGAACATTTTTTATGTTTTAACATAAATAAAGATATGTGTATATGTAAATATGTGATCATACACGTATCATACACAATTCATGTGAGGTGCAGGAGCTAAACACACAGTAGTGACTGGGAGTGAATATTTTTTAAGGAGAACAGTACTTTAAAAATGTATTTCAGTAAGACTACTAAAATTTACTATTCTTGAGGAGTAACTTATATTGTAGGAAGAAAATTATAGATAACACAGGCAAATATTGATACACTATAGTTACTTAATTCCTGCCTAATTACTAAAAAGATTTATAGGATCATGAAATTGTAGCTATAAACCTTATGGTTTCCTTGGCAAAAGTTCAACTTTGGTTTAAGAGAGAAATGACTTAGAGAAAACAAGAGTCTTGACTTTGGTGGGATTAGATGGAAATTCTTGTCCCCAGAGAATTATCCAATCAGGTCAACAACTGGAAGAATATTGATGGTCACCATCAAGGGGATTACCTCCTCACTTAAAGACATACTTATGTTCAAATATTTTGTTAAATGCAACCTTCAAAACAGGACAGACATGAGAAAATATATTTGTATGCAAATTGTGCTTTCTGCTTAAAGTTGCTAATCATGGTCATTTTTGTTGTAATTGTATGTTTCCCCATGTGGAAAAATGTGACTGTGGTGCATTGAATACACAGCACAACCAATTTTGTGTCACCTTAACAACAGGCTAACCATTTATTAAATATAGTAAGGCTAGTCCAAAGAAAGATAACAAGCCAGCTGTCTCAGTGGCTTCCAAATTGCTTGCTATCACCCAAAATAAATTTTATCCTGCTCTCGGACACTCTAATGACCATGCTTCCAGTTCTATACTGTCGATTTACATCAATAATGCAAGTGCAAAATTAATATCATGTCAGTGTGATGTATCATCTGAGAAAAATAGAAGCAGACTGAACCTATTTTGTTCAGAGAACCTAAGAATGACGAAAAACTGCAATGTTCTGAACTGCCATCATAGCTGATGGCAGGTGAGAGTCAAAGTCTTTTAACAGCTGCCAGGAGGTAACAAGGACACCTTTGTCTGCTCATCTCAGCAGAACCGGCTAAAGGGAGATTCCAGATGCATTATGACATTTGAACTTTAACATTGTATTAGCAAAAAAACCCCCAACCTGTGACTACAAAAAAAAGGAAGCATTTACATAGAACCTCTTTTAGTGCTTTACCAAAAACTACCATGTTGCTTCTTGCAAGTCACTCCAAAAAAAACTCGTTCCATTCTTCAGACCGCCCACACTAGCGTAATCTGCAGTACAGTCACTATTCCAAACATCTGTTATTTTTCTGCCTTTTCTTTTTCTTGTTTTCTTTATACAAAGCCACACTTGGTGGATTCAGCTGCTATCCAGTTATTTGGCAAAAGGATGTGAGAATCCAGCTTCTTACGGGCTTTCAGTGTGTGTGGGATCGAGGTAGCACAACAGTTCCCTCCTTTTTCTGAGACTGCTGCCGCAGCAGCTCCAACAACAAAACTGCACAGTCGGCGGTTTCTTTATTTTCATCTTTGTAGTGTTCTTGGCACCGAATTCTGGAATGGGTAAATTAAAGTGGTGTCTGCCTAATCCCTCTGAGAGATTTGTTTGCAACTAAGACTGCAGCATTTTTCTTGAAAAGACTTTAAAAATGTCGCAATTTTTGAGCTGGATTCTCATTTTGGTGTAATCAGTTTTCATATGTGGCATATGGAATGTGTTCTTCAAGCTCTAAGGTACAAGTAAAGCAGCAGGAAGTTCACCTGATAACATATGAAACACATATACATGTTTTACTGGATCACACAACAAGGACTTTATTTCATGTTGCATTTCCTTGAACAAGATCATCTAAGAGATCATAGGAAACAATGTATGTCATCTTTGAGGACTTTTCTTTCTTCCTTTCTTTTTCTTTCTTTCTTTCTTTCTTTCTTTCTTTCTTTCTTTCTTTCTTTCTTTCTTTCTTTCTTTCTTTCTTTCTTTCTTTCTTTCTTTCTTTCTTTCTTTCTTTCTTTCTTTCTTTCTTTCTTTCTTTCTTCCTTCCTTCCTTCCTTCCTTTCTTTCTTTCTTTCTTTCTTTCTTTCTTTCTTTCTTTCTTTCTTTCTTTTCTTTCTTTCTTTCTTTCTTTCTTTCTTTCTTTCTTTCTATCTTTCTTTCTTTCTTTCTCTCTCTTCCTTCCTTCCTTCCTTCCTTCCTTCCTTCCTTCCTTCCTTCCTTCCTTCCTTCCTTCCTTCCTTCCTTCCTTCCTTCCTTCCTTCCTTCCTTCCTTCCTTCCTTCCTTCCTTCCTTCCTTCCTTCCTTCCTTCCTTCCTTCCTTCCTTCCTTCCTTCCTTCCTTCCTTCCTTCCTTCCTTCCTTCCTTCCTTCCTTCCTTCCTTCCTTCCTTCCTTCCTTCCTTCCTTCCTTCCTTCCTTCCTTCCTTCCTTCCTTCCTTTCTTTCTTTCTCTGCCGCCACTTCTTCTGCCACTTCTGCCACTTCCTTCCTTCCTTCCTTCCTTCTGCTACTTCCATATTTTCTCTCATTCTCTCTTTCTCTCTGTCCTTGAAAAGACCTTTTCCACACTTCTGCATTCTAAAACCACACTGTCAGATGGATGGTTCTGGAGAATTAAATTTTCTGTATATAGAAATTATATGCAATAAAAATTATTCCTTGTTAGGAGAACTGCAGTGTTTGCATGAAACACCATTTCCAAATCTAAAAGACATCTCGTTCGCTTTAGAAATTGGATCTTTGAAACTTCTGTGTCAATTATGAGTTTGGCAGCTCCTTTTGAAAGGGTGCAGATAGTCTGCCATTAAACCATGGTCAAAGCTAATCACAGTGCTTAAATAATTAGTTCAGAGAGTACCAGAGCTAATAAATACCTGCTTCCAGCTTTTCTTCTTTCTCTCTGTGTTGCTTTCACCACATGAATTCTCTGATGTTTAATAAAGTATGAGCATCTGAAGGTTTCACTAAGGGGAGCATGACAACAGTGTCTTTCAAGTTGTATGTTTTCCCAGAATAAACAGCATTGTAGCAGCACATGACAGAATGTCTTTGAAACTGTTACTTTTCTGTTGAATTTGGATGAAGTCAACCAGTTGTGTAAAAAGATATTGTTGATGGACAGGAAAAGAGTGGGAGAAAGCATATATTTGATACACACACAAACAAAAAACATGATTATTTGACATAGACTATAAAATGCATTATATTCTAAATGTGATCAAACCAACTGCAGATATCTACATAGCTGGTGTCTGTGGCTAAATATCTTCATTTAAATTAAAAAAAAAATTATTTGAGAGAAGACACTGGTTTTAGTAGGGGAGTTATGTTGCTCCCTTTGTCCCTTTTCATTTCCACTGAATAAAAGAGGGCCATGTATGTTTCATTCAGATGCTGATTGTCCACTGTGTTTCCTCCTGGGCCCATCCCATCCAACAGTACCTCTACTTTGTATTAGAAAAGGCACCTTTACTTTCTAAGATATTATGCCTATGCTCTCAGCCAATTTCATTCTCAAATTTAAAATTTACCAAAGGGAAATGAAGTGGGCAGAAAGAAGTAGAAGAGTTTTTTTGGTTTTTTTTGGGTTTTTTTTTTTTTTGTTTGTTTTTTTTTTGTGTCAGCTTGTTTTCTACATGCAACAAAAGCCAACTCATGAATCAGTCAAAGAAATGTATTGCAGACTCATCAGCGTAATAAATACCCCCCCAAATTCAAATGAAATAAAACAAGTAAGCACAGTATCTTAGTCATTTTGGTGTCCTTTGTGAGTTCTAAGGCTCCCCCGGTGCTTTAACAGATTTTATTGTTGTTCCATTTCTTCCTACACAGACTGCTATGCTACATTTCTTTCCTTGTGTCCTCTCCTGAGCACCTTCTTCGAGTATGTGAAATGATGTGAGGAGGATCTATCTCTCCCGTTTGTTTTGGTTGGTTGGTTGGTTGGGGGTTTTTTCCCCATCTTCTCTTTCCTTCCACATCTGCAAAATATTCAATTTCTGTTGAGGATCTGTTATGCTATGCAGGATGTGAACGATGATGAGTTTGAAAAAGTTATTGTGAACATGGAAATGGTAGAGAAAATAGTAGACAAAACATAAAAATAATAGATACAATCCTAGACAAACCTTGAGATAGAGATAGAAGAGAGGATTATGTGATCTAGATCAAGGTATTGTTTATTGCAGGCTATTAAGCATGACTGAGTTGCCTTTATGTTAATTACAATACTGTGCATCTGTCAGACACACATCTGTCCAGAGGTGTCTGGAGACTGAAAAACAATGACAACCCATTGGAGTTTTTCAATTAAAACATCCTCATCTTTTGTTAGCAAGTAAAACAAGTAAGTAAAAGAGACACATTGTCTATAATTATAATTTACCTCCCTTCCTTTTACATTCATTTTCATGCTACAGTTTTGGCCAATACCTGGGTGAAAAAAAAATAAAAAAAAAAGTTTACAAACTTTTCCCTCCTGATGCATCCAGCTGTGGTGCGCAAACTGGTATCAGCTAGTTTCATAAACTGGAAAAGTGAACTTCTCCCCAGGAGTCTGAGATCTGCAAGATTATCTCACTCTCAAACTCTGCCTCTGTAGGCAGCCTGTAAAGTGTCACATGAAATAGGACTGAGGCATTCAAGCTCACAATTCTAGGAAGTCAGAACTGAAGTCTGAACATTTTCATATTTGTACTGCTATAGACAATGAAGAAAATATTGAATTTAGGTATGAGTAATAGGTCTAGGATAACCTCAACAGAATGTGAGCTGAGTCATCTAATCAGCCTTAAATGCTTCAAAGAATTTTGTGGAAATTTGATTACACCAGAACATTGTATGCTGGATTTTTCTTCATAAAAAATATAAGACTTGATCATCTGCTGAGGATGAGCATCTTCAGTGTTTAGAGATCCCACTGAAACTTCAGATTCACTTGAATAGCTTTTTGGTTTTTTTTTTTCCACTTCCGTTTGGTCAGATTAGGTTTGGTCAGCTCAAACATCAGATTTCATCCAATCTTAATGGCATGAAATATTTCATTAAAAGTACAATCTACCAACAGCACCGTAAGAAAATGTTTCCAGACTGGTAATTTGGGCCTTGCTGCTTAGGCAACATGTCAAGTTAAAAAGCACTGCTGTGGTTGTACTGGTCTCTGTAGGATCAAGACAGAGGTCCCTACACCACAGTCCTATATACTGAGGATGTACTTGGTCCAGGCAAAGGAACAAGAGATCAGCATCTCTCCCAGAATGGAGAAAAGGGACCAAATCCATCAAAACAAAGTCCATTTTCAATTGTCTCAGGTGGTCTCTGAAGTGAAATGGAGTCTGAATCACTGTTGTAAACCACTCATGTTATGATGTTTGTGTGCCAAATATCCAAGTGCGTCTTCCCATGAGAGCTAGAAACTGAAGGGGAAACCCTTCTCTGACAAGATAGCTGAAAATACTAACCAGCTCAAAATTAACACTCTTTATTTCTCTGGTAACACATTTTCTATCACCTGGTAAAAACTATTAGTGAATAATTCTGAAAATACTGATGTGAGTGTGTGTATACAAGTATACTGGTGGGTGTGCACACTGCCCTACTGAGTTTTGTCCTGACCCCACAGGTGACCATCCAGATCTTGAAGCATGAAGACTGGTGACCTTTCCAACATTTTTTTAGCTTCTGTAATGGCAAAACTGTTATTACTGGCAATAAAATTACTCAGACCTTTTCTAAAGTCCTGATATTGCAGTTGCCTCTAGTGACCTTGTCTGACAGTGAATTATTCAGGTTGACTATCAGCTACATTTAAAAAAGGCGGGGGGAAAGGCAAACAAAACAAAACAACATTTGCTTTTATTGGTTTAAAATTTACTGCCTTTTAATTTCAGAGAGAGAAGAGTAGGGAGCCAGTCTTGCTCTCCCTCACTGGCATCAAAAATGGATAAATGAATCAACATAAAACCTCATGAAAATGAAGCAGTTTAACTATTGTTATATATTAGTACCTTCTGATGCTGAAACTTCTTCACTTTCTTTTCTGTATATTTTTTCTCTCTTAACTTCAGGTGAAGACTTAATGGATTATAAGCACCACCACATTTTGGCTGTGGAACAGAGGTTTAGTGAAGACACTTGTCTCTCAATAGGATTTAGAGGTTTCATCCCAACCTGGAAAATCTCTGATCCACAGAAAAGGCATGCACACTGAAAGTACTTGAGGCACCTCTGGGACCTTCTGTTCCTGTTTGCAGCCCAGGACCACATTTTGGGTACTGACAGTCCCTCACTCACTCTTGCTGTAGGATGTTAGTGTCTATCTCTCCACAGCCCTGTCCAGCCTGGCCATGGGCTCTGCCAAGCCATGTTCACCTGCAGACAGATGTCCCAACCTTGTGTCAACGTGTCCTTCTCTTCAGGAAAGTTCCCTGCTCCAGGAAGAGGCATCACAGCAGCTGTGGCTGTCAGGGGGTTCCCCTTTCCCACATCCCCCAGGACACCCTCAGCTCAGGTGTTGCACATCATCCAGCTGAATCTCTGTTTGCACCTGAAACGAGAAACGTGGCTTTGTTGAAACCTCAAGCTTCATCAAAAATCTAAATGTGATGGAAAACCTCCTAAATAATTCCATATAAAGATTGTAACTTCAGAGGGCTCTTCTTCCTCTCCCCCCTCCTTCCCCCCTTTTTTATTTTGTGCAACCAAGCTAGTACTATCACAAATGTGGGGTAGGAAGTTTCATGGAACTGCATTGCCTTGCTAAATCCTTGTACCGTTGCACTAGATGTGACCTTAATCTTCTTATTCTTTCTGTTAGGGGATCATCCTCTTCATTTGCTTTTGTATTAGAATAAATTATTTCATAGTTCAAACTTTTATTGTTGTTTTAGACATTTAATCTCTGTGAAAGTAAAAGCAGAAGCTGCAGTGTAGAAGATTTTTTTTTTTCCTAAGCTACTCCAGAGATAATTCTGCAAGCATTGACTGTCAGGGCAATGTCTGTATCTCTGAATTCTGATTCATCCCAAACTACTAGACTAATTGAGCATTCTATGCCCACTGTCTGCTCTGGTATTCTAGCTCATTGATTGTCAACAAGAAAATTAGCGAAGTATTTTCTCACTCATAGCTACATTTTCTTCATGCAAGTGTGTTGTACATCATTTGAAGGGGAAAAAGCGACAAAAGCACTGGCAGAGGAGAGCCTGCCATGTAACTTCAGTCTGAGAGAGTTCACAGAGAGGTGAGAGCCCTCTTTTAACCAAGGAGAAAACCTAGAAAGCAAAGCTTACAGATTATGATATACAGACTTTCTAAGTGACACCAAAAAGATGTTACAGAGTATGTTTTAAACCATGAATACCCTAAAATCAGTTTCTGAACTGGTAAGATCCAGGCAAAGAATATCATCCCTTGGGGAGGAACATATCTTCTTACTTCTAACTGATATGGGTTTTTTTAAGCTGATTTGGATTTCTTTAATTTAGAAAGTCTACAAACCCACTGAAGCAAAAGCCTTTTGGTATTGATTGGCATGATTACTGCAGTAGGCATGGACCTGTAACTTCTACAGAAGTTTTAAGCCAAGGCTCCGTTTGGTGTGGATCTTATCCTGTGCATATTACTTTAATAGTTCATTCCCAAAGACAAGCAAACACACAAAGACAGGCAAAAATCCAAATAGTGCAAAAATTATGTCATTCAAATCTCCAAACTTCTACAGTTGTTTTTATTCATGAAGCAAACTTTATAACAAATCAAGAAAGCAGATGGGGATAAGACAAAGAGCTACCAGTATCAGATTACACACCTGTTAATCAGTCTGATTAAATGTCTGTTCATGCATCTTCCAGAACCACCTCATGCAACAAGAGTTCAAAGCATGTCATTTTTACTGAGCATATTTTCTGGTTTATTTATAGTATTAGGTGGGATTAAAATTGTCCAGCCATTAGGACCTCTATTCCTGGTTTTGCTAACACAAATATGCCTGCTGAGCTCAAAATTACTTAGCAGAGAAACTACTCTCACAAAAAGAAGAATAGTGGGGGGAAAAGTTTCATGCTGTTTTAAGTGCTTATAGAAAATCATGATCAACTTATAAAAATAAGTTTAAACCAGAAAAATTTCCAGCCATTTCTATTAAAATTAGTATTGTTAAATTCCAACCAGTGCACAACAACTTTGGCAGATTATTGAAACTGTAAAATACATTTTCTCTTTTTCTCCTCCTCTTTTTCATTTTCCTTTCTTTTTTAAATGCAGTTTAGATCCTAGGGCATCATTTGCTGCCCAATAGAAAAGTCTTCTTTACTCCAGAGGGAGCTGGAAAGTTGATAGATGCCCCTGTGCTTTGGTTCATCCATCTGTAGAATAACACAAGACCTTCCTCTTGGGAGTGCTGATGTCTGAAAAATACTTTAGGTTTCCCAGGTGAAAAGTGCAACTCATGTGCAGGAAGATTATTATTATAATCTTTTTTTCTCCCAACACAAGCATTTCATAAACTTGCATTGTTGTCAGAATAGTTCTGAAATATTTTACCCTCAGGTTCATCCTTCTACCTACAGAGTAAAGCTCTCAGTAGTTTATTCTCAGTATGTCTGTCTATGCACACACCATCTTTTCAAAGTGCTGCTGACATAGAAATTCACAGGATATCTATAATGTTCTTATTAAAGAGACAAATTAGTTATTTTACTTAAACAAACAACAGGAGTATTACCCGCTGGAATGCCCAGGCACTCTCTATAAATAATACTGAGTGCTGATGAGATGTGTTTCAATGTTTTTTATTTTACATTTTACCTTAGTGGGTAACTCAGCCTTAGTTGAACTGACTTAACTGCTCAAGTGCCAGAATTTTCAGGAATGCTCTAATA
The DNA here is from genome assembly GCF_036417665.1 of Passer domesticus. Classification (NCBI taxonomy): domain Eukaryota; kingdom Metazoa; phylum Chordata; class Aves; order Passeriformes; family Passeridae; genus Passer; species Passer domesticus. Next base: position 5,462,431 of record NC_087512.1, on the reverse strand, counting down.
TCACAACATTTATGACAGCAGGATTTTCTTTGTTAGGAAACCTTAAATTCTGATTCAATTTTTTCAGTGCCTACTGGATTTTTTTTTTTCTGGTGATGATCTCTAAAGCAGTGGTTTAACAAAGATATGTGTCCTAAACAGAAGAAAAGAAACATATAGATAGAAGACAGGAATGGGACATTAGTTTTGATAGTCATCTGCTTTGGGTCATGTCAAGGGACTTCAAAGTAATAAAATCTTTGTGGAAACTTCAAAATGTAGGACATCTTCACTGACACAGTAATAATACAGTTTTTCCACAGAGTAACTTAACACCTTATTGCATAATTGCTGATTATGCTTTCAGGAATTCACCTGTTCCTTAAAAATTTGTTCTATAATGTCTCTATAGTATCATTAGGAGAAGACTCTACATACTCTTGCCCAAAGACCATCAACATCAAAAGGTACAAATGTTTCATTTGAGCTCAAAACCTCCCTCCTAGCTTTTATATGCATATATGTATTTATGACAAATTCATCAACCCAAAGAATCACTGAATCACTTGTGATGTGACAGATCTCTAAGATCATCGAGTCCAAGCCAGCACTGCCAAGACCACCCCTAAACAGTGTCCCCAAGTACATCTACACAGCTTTTAAATGTTTCCAGAAATGGTGATTCCACCACTTCCCTGGGGAGCCTGCTCCAATGCTTGACAACCCTTTCTGCAAAGAAATTTTTCCTACTCTTCAATCTAAACCTCCCCTGGCACAACTTGAAGTTTTTTCTTCTGATGCTGATTAAAACTGGTTTAGTGAGTTCTGCCAGCCCTCTCTGTACCTCTGGGTGGATCCCATCTGGCCCCAGAGACTTGTTGGTGCCTCAGTGCTGTGGCTGGTTGCTAAGCAATTTCCCAACTCCAGTACATCCAACTACTCCAGTTCCAGCTTTCCAAATGTCTACTGCTTCTCTCCACCACTACAACACATCCATCTGTGCAACTACATGGTATGTTATTCATTACAGAGTTACTCTCCAAAAGTAGCTCTCCTCCTAAATTTAGCAGTTTCAACAGTGAAAAATTATACTGAAAGGAAGACTTATTTATTTGGCTGATTGGTTGGGTTTTTTGTCTCTCCTTACCTTGTGTTTCTCACTTATGATGCCACAAATGGTCTGGTAAGTTGTTACCAGTATCATGCTTTTCCATTTTTTCTTGGGAGAGGAAAGCACAGTTTACAAACTATAAATTCCTTCTACATAGAAGACTCTGGTGACTCTGAAATACTGTCCATATGGCCCAACAGAAACCATAAATATTGTCTGTTAGTAAGAAAAACCACAGAATATTTCTCTTTGAGTTAATAGCTTCTGAAATAAAGCACACTTTTGCATCCATTAGATGCATAAACAGATACTGAACAAAGGACAAAATGAAGAAAATTAAAAGATAGATATTGCTTAATCTCAGCACAGATCATGTTGAGATTCCAATATTCTGCAGCAAAATACTTCACAAGAGGGATAAAATCAACATTAAACCAATTAAAATCACACAAGGTCTATTAAAATGAGTCATCAGAGCAGATCTGGATCAGGTTTTTCTATGCTTGTAAAATAAGAATGTGAGTAAATGATATTTGTTGCACCTGTTTATAGCTTGCAGGATGGTTTTTTTTGGGGTTTTTTTGTTTTTTTTTTTTTTTGAGACAGAGATAATCCTCCCCCTCCCCAAAGTAAATTGAAAGAGACTCAATGTCAAAGTCAGATACAGGAAGATACGTAGTCCTTTTACATCTTTCTTATCAGAAAGATGCATTTCCCCACAGTTTGGTGTCTTAACACAGCATATATGTCTAGGCATCTAAATATATTTTTGAGATACTTTATGCAGGGATTCAACTAACTACCTAGGCATTTAAAGTGATATTTTGGTGGAATTTCAGTACCTGTGTGCAGGGAAAAAAATTAGAAAAAAAATCACTTTGCCTAGACACCTGAGACATCCTATCTGTTGAAGTCTTTATGAGAAAACTTTTCAGGTAATTAGGGTTACTTTGGGAAATCTCTCATCACCGTCTCTGCCTTTACTGAACTGGGTACTCATATATTTATTTCTTATTTATGGAAATTTATGACTGAAATAGATAATTCTTCAGAACTTTCTGACGTGAAGTATACTCAGGCTCTTTCCAGCTGAAATAGGTGCAGGCTATATTACGGTATATAACTATATGTTATGTGAAGTGTATTTATAAAAAGAAAAAAAAAGTGTTTGAGAGGTGAACTGAATTAATGAAAAGGTTTCAAATGACAGTTGTTTCACCATAAAACACAAGCCTTGCAGCAGAGCCTGCACTCTGCTGAAGGAGATGACATCCATCTCCCCTCTGTGGAGTGAAGCTGGGTGGGAAGGACTTGCAGGTCCTGTAAACCTCTGGTTCCAGAAGTACAGAAAAGTCTGCCAAAATCAGGCATACCAAAAGAAGAGATGGGTCTAGACCCTGGCTGGCACCCAAATTTGTCCTTGTTTTCATCCCGTGATTACTCATTTAAGCGAACATTTGTTGTGAGCACTCCAGGAAAAAGAGCTCTCATTCAAAGCTGATCTCCTTGGCTGGAAATTCAGCTTTCATTTGTTCCTTTAAGCCATTCATGTAAAACTCCTGTGTAGGTAGGAGAAACTCTATTTCCATGGCTTGTTTCAGATTCTGAGGTAGAATTGCTGGAACAATGTTCCTTAGGTTAAGAAACCCAGGTCTCCTACCTCCTAGTGTTATACCATCTGTATTATCACAAAGGCAAAGAAATGCAAGTATCTGAAAGACAGCTCCTGAATATGAATAGCTTCATATTCACTGACTTCAGCAAGTTTTAGTTTAGGCTTCAAATACCAGAAGTTTACATCGTGCTTTTGCATAGGAAAGCTGCTCCCATTTTTTTTTTTTCCTCCCCAGGAAAGAAAGGTGTTTTCTGATGTTTGACAACTCAGATAAGGGTTTCATCAAAATCTCAGTGGAAGAGCAAGAGGTATTTTTAGGAAAAAAAAAGGAGAAAAAAAAGAAAATATTTTTTTTAAAAATTTAAATGAAAAATGAAAGAAAATATTGACAATTTTGAAAATAGACTTTATTGTTTTCTTTCATCTGTAAATCTCAAAAATGTGTTCCCTCTTCTTTTGGCACCAAGATTTAGATGCTAAGAACTCAAGATTAAGGTCTCATTGGTACCTGCACTATAAAATGTCTGAAAGTCCAGTTAAGTTAGTATCAAAGCTCAGTATTCAGACTGAACAAATCAAAAAGTTGTTATTGTTTTCCTTTTTTCTCTACCTAAGTACAAAACTATTTTTTACTTAACAAACTATTTCTTTTAAAAGATTTTTCATTAAAAATAATAGCTGTGATTGATAATTTTAGCAAATTGCATTTAATATTATTTTTAAATAATATTGGATATGGAAAAGAATGCCTGAATATATTTAATTTAGAAAAAAATCATTTTCCGAAGAACATTTGAGATTTTGTTTGACTCACTTTTCTTAAAATATTTATTGTATTGTTGTTTTCAAGTTAGATCAGTAAAACTGTTGAGGTAGACAAGTTTGTGGTATTTTGTTAATTTTTTAACTGAAAACAAGAAAGTGGCTCCTCTGAATTAATTGAGGAATGACAGAGCAATGAAAATATGTACAAACCAAGCACCTTATTGAAGGTGTAAAAAACCTATAAATTCCCTGCATTGTTCTAGTGATATGACAATAATATAGTGATTTTGACACTAAACCCATATCAGTATGCAAGAAAAACAAAACACAGAGCAAAACAAAACAAAGTGGGAGAAGACATTTTTGAAGAAAGTGAAGGTATGTGGTGAGGATAACAAAACCTCAGAAAAGTGACATTGAGCATTTCAGATTCTTTAGCATTTTTTTTTAATCAGACTGAACTCTGTCTCTATTTTTCCACATGAAAGAAGGAGGAGAGAAAGAAAAATGATGAGGTCCAGGCTAAGAATATGAGTGACTGAGTGTTTTTAAAGGGGAAGAGGCTTAGCTGCTGCTGAATATCTGTGAGATGTATCAGTGGCAATTAACTTCCTGAAAACTGCTGCTGTGTGATACCTTCCACAGTCTCTAAACTAAATAAGTTTATAACTGTCTCTGACTTTCTAGTGGTCAGAACCTGTGTCAGGAAACTGATCAAATGATGTGCTGCTTCGTAAAGTTGCAAAAGACCAAGAGTGCAAGTTACCATGAAATATGCAATACTCCATCCTCTGTATGGGTGGGGCCTCCTCATCTGGAAATATTCTATTGTGCCATCATCACCCATGTTGTGGATGAGTGGAAGTCTTCATTCTCTAAAGCTTTATGAATTCAAGATTAATCATTTTCAAATGTCTCATATTTGAAATACTGAGATGTCAAAAGACTAAATATCTGTCCCATGAGACCTATTAGCTCCTGTCTTTTCTTTCATCTAAGCCAGTCTGATATCATATGCACAAAACAGAGATGGATTAATTAATTGAAATTAATAAAATCTCAGGAAAACATACAGATTTCTGGTTCATTCTTTCTTGCTGGCTCACACCACATAAATGAGATAACAGATTATCCAATATGCTATTACTGTGGCACTACCAAACACTGATGATTTTTCCTTACTGCACCTAATCGTGCTTCAGCAATACGGCTGTGGTCTCTCTCTCAGGATAACACATTGTTTAAAAAAAAAAAAAAAAAGGAAAAAAATAAAGTAAGAAAGAGAGAAAAAATAAATACAGAAAGAAATAATCATTGTAGAACATCCTGAGGGAACAGAGAGAAGTGGAAAAGCCAAAGAAAGAAGCAGCTAAGCCTGCCTTGACTGCACGAAATTTGTTGGAACGCCTCCTAGGGAAAGAAAATAATCACTTTTTGGGGTGATGGAATTTAAATAACTTAAAATTGTGCATACACAATTGGTTCTTTTCCTGCTCTTAGGAAAAAGAAAATTACTCAGTCATAGCAACCTATTTTTCAGCAGGAAGGAAAAAATAGAGTAAGTGGAAAATATCAGCACAAGTTTTGGAGCTGAGACACATTTCAATTACTAAAGTGAAATACAGTTCTTGAAGTATTTTTTGTTGATTTTCTCATCAACATCTCTCTTACCTCCTTTTCACTGAAAACTTAAAGCTTGGATATGTGTGCAAATGTCTGCCCTCAGAGACAGGCTGAGCACAAACTACTGCAGGTGTAACAGGGTAAGAAAAGCTTAAACTACAATAATTAGAGTCAATAACCCCAAGCAAAGTAGAGGCAAGGAAAACTAGCCTTAAGAAGTAAGCTTTGAAAGAGTGGGCTACAGGGAAGAGGAAAGCCTCAGCACACAGGTGGAAAGGGTCTGTCTGACACCTCTGGTGAAGCAGTGTGGTTTTCTGAACAACAAACTGAGCTGATTTCTGCCAAAAAATTCTTAAGTGATCCTTTAAATCCCGACCTCCAAACTGTTAGTTTTCTGCCCATAAAGCTGGATATTGTCACATACTCTCAGCCATTTTGATGAACTTGTGCCAAAGCACAAGTCAGAAGCTTTTAATATTTTTATACTGAAAATGATAATACAGACAAATCCAGGTAAGGTCTCATTGTTGAGAGCTCTACCTAAGAAAACACAGAGATCAACCTACATAAACTTGCTTGTGACAAAACACCCCATCTTTCACAGAACCTTTGTCTTTGAACAGGCCTCACAGGCACACTAAAAATGCCTGCCTGCATCACACCTGTATCCAAAATATCTCTCCCAAATAACACTGATAAAGAGGAAAATTATGTCTGCCTAAGTTCAAGATTTTACTTGGCTGCTTTGTTTGGAATGCTTATGAGGATTTGTGGTCAGAATGAAGTGTTTCAATGTCTCAGGCAACTGCCTTCCCCTTTGACCATCTGGAAATCCAGAGTCTGCTCATCTTTTAGTATCTCCACCATGTGTTAGAGGTGAAACAGTGTGACCCCTCAGCCTTTCTTGTGAGTGTTGTGCAGAGTACTGACTGTGCTGACAGCACATTAGCTTTCATCTTAGCATTGTGCTCTTTTTGTAGCTGACCTTGAACTCTCACCCTGCTTGAAGTAGTGGGATTTAGAACCTTTGAAATTGGGACTGATCATGTGAGTTGGGCAGGATTTATCCTTCACCAAACCATAGAATGGTTTAGGTTTGGAGATACCTTAACATCATTTTGAACCAACCCCCCTGTCCTGGGCAGGGGCACCTTCCACGGGACCAGATTGCTCAGGTCCCCATCCATCCAGTCTTGAACACATCCAGCGATAGGGAAGTTTGCTTTCAGCGACAAACTCAAATATACTGCAAATGCATCTCCAGGAGCAGCACTGCTACAGTCTAGCAGGGCTGTGACAAAGGTTTTGGTACAGATTAAAGTTGGTATTGTACAAAGGCAATTGAAATGGCTGGAGTTCATCATCTCTGGGGTTTTTTGCAGCTGTAATGCAGACATACACTCAAGCATTTTAGAAATGTTGGCCATCTGTTTTCAAGAAAGGCAGAACACTTTTCAAGAAAGGCAGAAGACTAATTTTGAAAAGTTAAATATGTATTAAGCAAGGCTTTACCTTTCTTTCGGAGTGGGAAGACCATACTGCTAGACTAAGCAGGTGAGAGCTCACATTTGAGTTATGCTTTTAAGCAGCTGCAAAGTTACTTGTGTCAGGGGCACCACAGGAATCAATGTTGGATCCACAGCTTTTTCAGTACCTTTAATGACTCAGAGCATATTATTTAAACTAAAAATTTCTGGTGTGCAGATGATAGTAAATTGGGAGGAAAGGTCATCCGTGAGAAACAATACAGTCAGGTAGGGAAGGATTTAGATCATTTAAGTACTTGAGCTAATAGATAGCAAATTCAATGCAGATAAATGCAGAATAATGGGTCTCGGAGAATGTAATAAAAGGACATAATATCTGCTTAATGGGAAGGTACTACAGCATATTGACCTGGAGAGAGATATGAGAGTTATTTTAATAATAAAAAACCCGCTTATATTAAAGCTTTCAACTCAATTATTGTTAAGGAAATACAGTGTATTTTGTTAGGACCTCACCCAAAGTACTGCATTCAGCACTAATCACTCTACAGTTCAGAAAGCATGTTTAGAATTGGTCTTAAAGGGGTGATTTGTAGAGCAATCTAATGAAAGCACATTTCAGAGATATAAGTTTTGAGGACATTACAGTGAAGATTGACTGTATCTTCACCAGAGTCAGAGACTTTAGAGGTGACTGTCTAAGACGTCCAGTACAAGCTTAATGAATACTTGGCAGTAAGAGGTGAACTGTTGAGGAACTCATTACTTTAACCCCTCAATCTTCACAATTCTATTAAGTTCAGAGCTGCTGTCACGGAGGAACAAATTCTCATCTAGATTTAAACCACTGCAGTTTGGGTGAAATCACTGGAGCTACTCTTCTTACAGAACCATGAAGAAGAACAGGATCTGTCCTTCAATTTCTAATAAGAGACTAATGGAGCCTCTGCTCCAGCACAGGTCTCTCTCTGTATGCTCGCTTGTATCATTTGGCTATATAGGTTACAGTCTCATTACATAAGGGAGCATCAAGGTCTAGAAAGTCCAAGAGGGCACAAGAATTTCCCGAAAAAAGGAGCATGACAGTTTGCTAAGTAAGGAGAGACTTCACCACATGCAATCAGGAGGATTTTCTCTCTCCTTTCTGCAGTATGACTGAAAACAGCTGGCAGGGGGAGGCGGGCTCCGATAAATGGCTATTTTTTGTGACAGCAAAGTCATCACATTGTGTCTGCCAGAGACCTGCTAGAAGGCATGTTTTGTGAAGCCAGTTTTGAAGCTGTCAGTATGTGACTCGCTCATCTTTGCAATTTTTTCTTTTCATATTTTGCAAGTTATTATTTTTTCTAAAGTTAATGGGCAGTTAAAGTGACAAATCAGTTCCTTCCTGCCTATAAATTGGTGGTTTACAGATGTTGGAATGTAATCTGGTATTTTGTTCAGGCTCCAGACACAAAATCTTCTTTGGCAGGAGGCCGTCATTTAATCAGAAAGTACACAGATCTGTTCCAAATGCATGGTCCTGGATAAGCATGCATCATTTGGTACTCTGTAAGCAGAGAACAAGGGTATTTGTGTATATTTTTCCTCATTCTGGTAATATAGATGACACAAAATTCATTATTCTAAAATGATAATATTCAGAAGACAGTTCATATTTACCATATTCTACATTACCAGTTCTGACGTACTTTTCTCCTTTTTCAAATGGCTTTTAAATGAATTGGGTTATTCTAATCAGAGAAAGTTTCTTAATGAGACAGATAGAAGTTGCATCTGATTTTGTTCTTCATTTCCTTCCCCAGATAAAAATGAAGTTTTTCTAAGAATGACTTGCGTCATTTCCTTAATGAATAAATAACTTTTTGGAAGAGATGGAACATGAGTATTATGAATGTTTTTGAGATGATTCAGAAAAAGACATAATCTACTTCTAAGATAATTCTGCCATAACCTCCTTGAAAGGCTTGTAAAGATAAGTCACCCGCTATAAGATTAATGCAACTAACAGAAACTATAGAACTGCAAATTTTATACTTTCTTCATCTAAAAATAGGTGGGCTGGTTTATTTGTATGCCTTTTTTTCTACAAACTTCTAGAAGAAATATTTTGCATTGCTATAACTGCAAAACAATCCAGGTCAATGTTTGTTTTTTTTTTCATTAAGTCTTATAGAAATATTATGTTTGATTTATCTCTCTTGTGATATTTCGTTATGAGGTTATTATCTTCATTCAATTATATTATAGAGCTTTCACTTCACAATCAATCAAGTAGCATAACAGTAGTGAAAGCTAAAAGATTCAGTGAAGAAGTAAATTACATTAATTTGTATATTTATATATACAACTTTATAATTGTGGAAATAATTGTCTGTGGGAAACAAAGTAGAAACCAAATCCAATGATAAGTGGTACCAGGTTGAAAAAGTTGTCTAAAAGATGACTTGATGCAATACAAGCTTGGGGATCATTAGATATTTTTCATAAACTATTGGTTATTTGTACAAAAATCTGTACAAATGTTCAGTTTGGTACTTTTTGACTAAAAGATCTGTGATATTGTCACATTATTTGTTTACTTTGTCTTTCATTTTAATACACAATTTTATTTCTTTGTGCTCTGTCCACTTACTACCAATTGAGATAATTTTCTCTTTGTCTTTCTACTTCTATAATTTTGAACTTGCATTTGCAATTTCCTTTCACTTCTTTTGAAATGCTCTTTAATAGATTGTTTCCCTTTTCCTAGTTCTCTGCTTTATGATTTTCTTTGTGCTACTGATGTGACTTTCCTTACAAGTAAGGCAATGAATATAAATAATTAAATGAAAAATTAATGTCACAAAAATAATTGGAGAAAAACTATGATGAAAAAGTAGAATAAAGTAATTTCCACATAGAGAAAATTAATGATTGACTTCTTGTGAGGTTTCAGGTTTTTTTCATTTTTCTTCCCTTGCCGGAACTTCTCTTCCCAGATCTTCCCTTCCCTTTTTACTTCCTATTACATAAACAAGAAAATAAATCTGTTCTTAGGCAATAAAAATACTTTCATCTCACAGATTTCACTGATCTGGACATCGCTTTTCATAGTATTCTGTAAAGTAAAGGATGCCTTCCTTTCCTTAATCTCTATTTATTCTGTGGCTTTATTGAGGAAATTATTCTCCGATGCCACAAATTCAAAACATCTTTTCAAAACAATATTTGAATTCACAACACTTTTTCAACCCAGTTCAACTCTTTCAACGCTGGCAGTGGTGGCTCCTATGAGAGTAATTTTTGGAATGAGGGAGTGGTTCTGTGGCCTTACTCCACACTTCTCACATTATCTTAATTTCTTGTGGCTTGTGAGCTCCCACTATGCAATAGTCCTGCTGATTAAGGTCTTGTTGGTGGCTTGCCACCCTCCTTGTCAGACTTCTGGCATTCTTTTCATTTGGAGCTCAATCAGGGAAGTTGGATAACAGGATTCCAAAATGAACCCACAAGGGGGCTACGGATATCTACACAGAATCCATCCAGCACAACTTCTTGTTAAATTACAAAGAGCCTGGCTAGCAAAAACACAACCTCTGTTTGCTAAAAGAAAGCTAACGTGGTCACTCTGCTTTTGTCTGCTGGAAAAGGTAGCCTGGGGAAGCTGCAGAATCTCATGAGTGAAGGTGTTTAGGAGCATGTCAGATGAACAACTACCTGGAATGGGGAAGTTTAGAGGAGGGATATAGAGGCAGATGAACTTTTATAAGTCCTATCATTTTCCCTGCTTCTGTGTTCCAAGTACTTAAAGGTACTGGAGGAGTAGCCAGCTCTCATTTTCTAACTCTGTGAGTTCATTCACCCTTAACAAAAAACCTGCACACTAGGATTTTTTCTACAGCAGTGGCAGTCCTACAGCAGTTTCTTCAGTTGCCTCCTGAATTCTGAAAAAAATTAATTCACGTTTCAGCTATTAAGGCCATGTAGGTTTCTAACAAATGACGAGGTCAACTGAGAGTGAAAAGCAAGTGCAGCAATTGCAAAATTAAAAATGTGCTTTATTTTAAGTCTGTCAGGAATGCAAACACAAGCTCAGGAATACAAAGTAGTTTAATTAAACTCAGTTAAAAACTAGCATAATTATTATATTAAAAAAAAAGAAGTAATTTGACTGAAAGATACGAGATTCTTCTCTTGTTTCCTCCAATGTTAGTAAAATCACAATTTTCAATTGATTCTTCGTTTGGAAGACAATATTTCTTATGACTTTCTTGTCAATGATGGTATTACCTTTGTTTTCAAGACAGTGTCTTGCTCAAGGAAATCCCAGAAACCACTTAAGTTCAGTTTTATCCAAACTCAATCAATAGTGACACATATTAATTGCGACCAATAACGATCCGCACCCGCGCCAGGTGTGGCCATGTCACACCTCTGCTGCCGGCCCGCGGGATTGCAGTTCGGCCACTGGCTGGGGTCCCAGATTGCCAGGAATGGCTGATAAACATGGACCCATGCCAAAGGATCGGGATAAAGGAAAAGGAAGGGCTCTATGCTTGTTCCTCGGAGCTGCTTTATTTCTTTCCTGTGCAGAAGCGGTGCCAGGGCGGCGCCGCGTGGGATCGGCAGCGCGGCACAGGAGTTATTCTTTCCCACGGCAGGAGCAATGACAACATGAGGCAGGTGACACAACAGCGCACGGGCAGCAGCGGCAGCAGCGGCAGCAGCAGCAGCGCAGGTGGCAGCTGCGGCAGAGCACGCGGGAGTGGCCGCACAGGTGATATTTATCACAGCAGGAGCCGTGCAGGCAGCGGCTGCAATCTTTCCTGCAGCAGGAGTGGGTCTTCTGATGCTGCACCGCCTGGGTGTTCTTTTATCTCGCGGCGGAGGGTCGCACCAAAACTGTTGACCGCTGCACTGCACCGGGGGGATGTGGGCTTGAAGGGCACAGTGGCAATAGAGCAGGGAAACAGAGAAAAACAGCAGGTTTTATGGAGGAGGGGATGGAATCCTGGGAGGAGACTGGACGGCTAGCCAGGAGGGCTGATAGCAAATATAAAGATAACCTGGAGTGCTAAAGTCACAGACCAATGGCAGAAAGGAAAAATTATAATTGACAACTAACCTTATGGACAAAGGGGTGTAACAGACAATCTACAGGGGCAAGATATTTGCGGCTAGACAAGGAAAAATCTGGAATTATTATAATTGCCATGGCAAGACAGGGGATAAACAACTTTAGACATAGACTAAATATATCCTTCAAACCCCCACTGCTACAGGCAGAGAAAGACTAAATATCTTCAAATCCTCACTGCCATAGGCAAATTCATGCATTTCTAACCAGTATTCTTAACTCACTGTTTTTTGGTGGACTGTCATCATCATAGGCATTCAAATTTCTATTCAAGTATCATTCCGTTTTAGTAACATACTATTTACATCTTGGAAATAACATTTTAGATTTTTCTGTGCCAAATAATTATTTTCCATTGTGTACAATGTAGGGGGGACTATCTGGCAAAGTGTATGGAATTGAGAGAGACTTATCAGTGTCAATTAATATCAATTAGCAGGATCAGTTTCTTCCTTAATGTTAATAAAATCTTTCCATATCTATGTTTAAACATCATTTAAATCATGCTTTATCTAACCAGCTAGATGTATCTTCAGAAATTTAATTAATTCCAAAACATTTTATTTTGTCTTACAATCTTTTTTTTCCCCCACTTTTTTTTTTTGGAGATTATGAGACTTAAACCAAGGGGACTATCAATGGGAGATTTGTGGATTTTACAAACACTTCCATCAAGATATCTCTTCTCTAGTTGATTCCCTCACATTTTTTTTAGATAAAAACCATTGGTGTCTGATAGATGGCCTTTAAACAACTTAGCTATCATTTTTTAATCATTTGGCTTGGAATAAGTTGTCTGCCTTCATATGGTGCATTGGTCCCCTGCCTGAAGATCTTCAGGGCTCCTTTTCCATTTACTTTTTACTCTTCACTCTCCAAAAAATCTTGGAGAAAATATAGGATTTCCCAAAAAAATTATTTTTTTGTTGTCATTTATGAAAACAGAGAAACTCTTATCTATCTATCCCATCCATAACTGAATTCCTCTGAAAGATCATTAATCTTTTTAAATGCCTTCTTTTTCTTGCTCTTAATTTGATTACAGTAGAAGTAGCAGAATCCTAGAGAAATATTTTATACTAGAAACCTTTTGTTTTACTTATTCACGGAATCATCTCCCACAATTCATCTCAAGAATGCCTAGGCTAGAAAGCCTACTTTATACAACTCATTAAAAGTTTCTTAAAAAGCATCTTCTTGGGAACTTAAGACCTTCAAAATTCAAAGCTGCCCCTACTGTCTCTCATGTCATATGGTTTGAAATTGTGAAACTCATCAGTGCGTGATCAAGAATTGAAACAAAACATTATTGCTATTAAAATTCTCCTCAGTCCCTGGAGGTGATACATGATGATCTGTGTGGTTCCTGGGTGCTGGAGTCAAAGAAGTAGAGGTCCCTGTGGGAGCAGACAGATGATTTTCTGAAATAAACAGTGCTAATTTGCCCTGGAGAAGCCCATGCTCCAAACAATGTGGAATACTGAAAGACTACTAAAAAGCTTAGCTGTGCACTTCTATTTCTTGGTGATAACTGTTAGTTTTCTAATAAAGCAATTTCTTTGACAGACAAACCATGATGTTCTGTTGCAGTCCTGTGAAATTCTCTTCGTTACATCTGTTTTGCTTGTGTATATGTTTAATTGTTCCTTCCTTCTAAGTTTCTTTAATGCCAGCTTTGTTACTGGACTCTAGTCTTTACAGAGCTTGCACAAAATATTTACTGGAATGGTTAAAAAAGAAATTTAAGGAAAAAAATAGGCAGCAAGTGCATTTATTAACATAGTACTGTGAATTCTAAAATGAATGACAGTATTAGTACAGCTTTCCTCTGGGCAGTGCTCCAAACCCCTCCTTTGATGATAGAGACATGACAAAACTTTGGCTTTGCTGTTTCTTAGCTAGTTATTCAAGAAACTCTATCTAACCTTTTGTGATTTGGGTGGTTTGGTTTTTTGGTTTGTTTTTTTTTTTCAGAAGTTTGGGTATTGTGCTGTACCTTTGGCTTCATGCCGGAGGTCTGAACATAAGACAGCATTATTAGCTTCATTAGAAGATTTTCACTAGCTCATCAGCAAGGGAACTTCAAGAATACATGCTCATTTACAGGACCAGAAAAACCCCAAACAGCCAAACAACCAAAAAAACAACAAAAAACCCCAAAACAACCCTCCATACTCTTCTGTAAGCAAGCAACTCTGATTTTAAGGGCAGTTGTCTCTTCGTCTGTCCACCTACCACAGTTTAAAACATGGAGAGTTTCAGAGGACTGCATCCACTTTTTATCGCTATTTTACTATTCAAAGCAGCAAGCATTCATTAAGTGCAAATGCACCATTAGTGAAATTTCAGTGAAATTTCACATCATTTCAGTGTGGTCTTAGTACCGCTGGTTTCTAATTGAAACAAGAAGTTAATCTGAGATGTTCGAATGAACCCTTGTGGGATGCTATTTTTCTTTTTTTTTTTTTAACAGAATAGTGATAGCAATCATTTAATAACAAGAATTTTCCATAAAGATTCTTTCTAGAAGAACAAGTCCAAAGCCAACACAGAAACAATAACAAAAGGTTAGATTTAACTTTGCTTGTACTTTTGTCCTCCTTGAGTTCACCCACATTAGCTAAAATATTAATGGTGCTATAGAGCTTTCCCAACTACTTCTTGAGGGGGAAGAGGGATTATTTGATTCCTTTTTTATCACAATTTATGTCAGTATAAAAGTTATAGAGATTGCCAGAAACCAAAGGAACATGATGTAGAATCACAGGAAAAGTGTAAAATCAATACAGCCAGGTGTCTGAATGCTGCACTTGGCAGCCCCTCTCTTATCCATAGTCAGTGCTATATTTTATGTATATAACTGAGATTCTTTTCCCAGATAATCCTCAAATCCAAATAGCCCGCACTAGTGCAGTGACCACAGAGACAGAAGGGGTTCAGATTTTGATATGCAAGGAAGGATCTTGAAATAAGTGTCCAGACAATACCTGCAGCCCCTGCAGCCTGAAGTACTTCCAGGCTGCCTGAAATGTCTGGAAGTGTCTTTGTCTCCTAATGTTAAAAGAAGTCAAGATAAGTTTTGCTTGTAACTTACTTTTCTCCTGTTCAGTGATGTATTCCAGACTCAACAATGACCATTTTTACCTGGGAGATGTATGTTTTTCATAAGAGACTGTCAGAAGAAAATGCAGAGCCTTTTTTTTACTTCCTCTTTCTGCTCTTTCAGGTAGAAACTAGACATCCTAAAATCATTCTTATGCATTCTTCCCCTCTCAAAATAGTAACTGATTTAAAATCTGTCCAGATCTCCAACTTCACACAATCAAAACTTGTAGTAATTCATTTGTCTAGCCATCAGCGCTACATTTTTTCACAAGAGAAGGTCATTTGACTGTCAAGAGGAAAAATGAAACACTAAGGACTAAAATACCTAAAGCATCTGACACATTTCTTAGTATAAACAAAGTTGCTAAGCAGAAGAGTTTGTGATGGGTAATCTCTGATCCTGCTTTTATAAGAAAGCTTCTGTAATTATATTCCATCCTTGCCTGGTTTTAAAGAAGGTCAGATTTTTCCTGGGTTTGATTGAGTTTGAATGATACATAAATTTCATCTGTTTAATTCATGTGAATTTCAGGAAATTTTCTCAATATTATTGTTCACTGTAAATTTTAAGATGAAAAAATATCTGATATTCTGGGCTTATTTATTCTGTTTAAGTGTTTAGTGCACTATGATCACCACTTTTTTCTGCAGTCTTACACATACACAATACATTTACACCCTCTCACACACATAGAGAAACAAACAAAACCCTTCACATTCATATGTATATTTGTGTGTATTCCCTAGCTTTGTTTTATACTTGACTCATAAATTATTTTAAGAATGTTCTATGTTTGCAAAGTACGTAGTTAAATGAAATTCTGATCTGTTGCTGTAGCTCTTCATTATGCACTGCTGCAATACAAACACAAACACAAATACAAATAAATAGAAATGCAAATACTACTACTAATGAAAATAATAATTAATAACAGTAGTAAACACCATTATCTTTGTCTGTGCCAAGGGCATAGACAGACTTAAAACTGTTTGCTTATAAATTTCCTTATATATAGATATAGGTTATGGGTTCACCATGGCTGGATGCCCATCACCCACCAAATCCACTCTTCACTTGCTTGCTCAGGTGGACAACTCAACTCAGCTTCCCTCACAATTTTCTCTACCTCTTCCCCCAGAGCAGCACAGGGAGATAGGAAATGTGGGCTGTGGTCAGTTCATCACACATTGTTTCTGTTGTTTATTGCTCCCCAGGGGCTGGACTTCGGACACTCTTCCTCAAATCCAGTGGGTGTCCCTCCTATGGGAGAGAGTCCTCCATAGACTTCATTAGTTTGGGTCCTTCCCACAGGCTTCAGTTCCTCATCACTGCTCCAGCACAGGTCTGTTCCACAGGGCCAATCCTTCAGGAACAAGTTGACCCAGTGTGGATCCTTGCCATGGGGTCACAAGTCCTGCCAGGAATCCTGTTCCATCCTAGACTCCTCTCACCATGGAGTCACAGGTGTTGCCGGGATCCTGCTCCAGCACAGGCTTCCCATGGGGTCACAGCCTCCTCTGGGCACCCCGCTGCTCCAGCCCGGGCTCCCCCAGGGGCTGCAGGTGGATCTCTGCTCCCCCTGCCCTCCCTGGGCTGCAGGGGCACAGCTGCCTCAGCCTGGGCTGCTGCAGGGGCTGCAGGGGAACCTGAGCTCCAGAGCCTGGAGCAGCTCCTGCCCCTCCTGCACTGCCCTGCCTGGCTGCAGGGCTGCTCCTCTCACACATTCTCACTCCTCTCTCCTGTTGCAGTTGCTGTTGTGCAGTTTTTTTGTCCCCACAGCTTCTCAAGTTTCTTATCCCAGAGGTGCTACCGCAGTTGCTGAGGGGCTCAGCTTTGGGAAGCCTCGGGTCCATCCTGGATCCAGCTGGCATTGGCTGTGCTGGACAAGAGCAAAGCATCCAGCAGCTTCTTGCAGAAGCCAGCCCTGTAGTCCTTCTGTTACTAAAACCTTATCAGGCAAACCCAATACAGCATTGCATTACTGTTTATTACTATTACTATGATTGCTACTTCTAGTAAAATAAATTTTAAAAAACATTAAAGCACTTTTAAGACTCCTTTTGTTCTAGGAATGGGCAAAGTTTTCGCTGCTGAAAGGGTGTTAGCAGATTGTATTTTTCTGAAAACAATGTTGAAAATCTTGTGGGTCAACAAATTTCTGTTGGGTGAAAATATAATTTATGTATGTCCATAAACCTCCCAACCAATCAATGTAACATGCCTTAATAAGTTATGGCCTCTGCTGAAAACTCTCTGCTCACTGTCTGGGTACTTGTGGGCTTAGATTCAAGCTCTCTAAATGTAGGTACCTAGGAAATGGATTTCACTTGGGAGCCTGGTTTCCATGGGTTCCCAAAGAAGTAAATGGAGAGAGAAAGGCTGCTTTAGAGAGTCAGGCAGATCTAAGGAAGATTGGGTCACCCCTTGGAGAAGTCTCTCTCGCGACAAAGGGAGCTTTAGGCCTGAGATTCCTGCTATCTGCCCCAGGCAGGTGTAGGGGTGGGTAAGAGATCCAGGCTGTTGTAAGCCAAAACTGAGCTCTTCAGGGCTATCATATGCTTCTCTCCTGCAATGGGCTCAAGTGTGCTTGTAGCTAATTAGGTGGGAGAAAATCCTTTGCAAATGGCTAAGGTAAGGTGTCCTCTGTGACTGAAAGAAAATATTTGAACTGGCCATGCAGTTCACAGCCTTGACACAAGGTCAGGCTGGATGACATAGGCTCTTATGACCAAAACATTATTTTTAGTACTTCCAAGAAGTGGAGGCTCTTGGGCTTCAGCTCTGTGTTTGGGCCAGTTTGATTGTTTGCACTGATACTTGCAGCAGCTTCCCTGCCAACCTACTTAGTCAAACCAATAAAACATCTTTACAGCACCTCCTTTCCGGCCACTATTGATTCACTTGCATGAGCTACCTCCATAGTAAAAGGCTGCGAGGATTTACTCCCTCTGTTCTTTCCTTCTCCAGGCAGTCATTACTCAGTACAAAACTCCCTTAACCTGGTAAAGTTGTTGCTCTTGTTAATACTGGTTTAGCAAATTATCGATTCAAATAATGAGAACAGGAATTATTTTCTCCTATTGTACTGTGTGCAATTGGATCTCTGTTTTGCCCCAGTAATTTTCTCTATAGATCTTTCAGTGGTACTAGATAAATGGATCATAAAAAAATAAATAAATAAAAATACCAGGAAGCTGCCTGAGGTTGATGGTACACTTGAGCTGAATCCAAACTTTATTGGTGTTTCTCAGCTTCTATTTGAAAACTTATAAACACTGCTCTTTGGAGCTTTACAGTGGTTCTTTTTCTGCTTGTCTGGCAGAGGTACTAAGTCAGTTCTTCAGTTCTAATGAAACTATGTACAACCCATCAACTCCCTATTACATCTGTACAAAGGCAGCACAATGCCAATGACCCCAAAACAAAATGAATTAATATTGCAAAATACATTTCATAAGGTATTAGAAAATTTCAGCTGGAGGTTGACAGTCCCAGGTTGTCCAATGTCACACCTTGCTGTAACTTGCAAACTTCCCTCCATCCTGTGTTTCTCTTCTAGCACTCTAATCAAAATTAAGTATATTCTTAAATTGGGCTGTTCAATGTGACAGCAAAATTTATATTGTGCTTTCTTGGTATGGGATAGAGTTAATTGTCTTCATAAGAGCTGGTGTGGCCTGTGTTTTGGATTTGTGCTGAAAATCATAGGGTTGTTTTAATTATTTCTGAGCGGGGATTACACAGAGCTAAGGCCTCTTTTGCTTCTCATACAGCCTCCCTGAATGGGTGGGTGGGGATGCAGAAGAAGTGAGTAGGGAACACAACCAAGACAAGTGACCCCAAGTGACCCCAGAGACAATCTTGATCATATGGAATCATGCCCAGCATATAAACCTGAAAATGTGGGGTTGTTCATAGTGATGATGTCTGTCTTCGCAGGTTACACATGACAGAGCCCTGCTTTCCTGGAGATGGCTGAATACCTGATTGCCCTGTGAAGTCATTAATGGGTTTATAATTTCGTTTTCCTTTCATGATCAACTCTTGCTTTACCTGTAAACTATCTTTATCTCAACCCATGAGTTTTCTCACTTTTACTTTTCAGATTTTCTCCCCCATCCTGAGGCACATGGAGTGAGTGTCTCTAACGGGCCCTGTTGCTGTCTGGGATTAAACCACAACAATGTTTGGATATCTAACAATGAATAGTTTGACTTTCATGTGAGCAGAAAAAACACATATGTGCAACTTTCTACACACAGAGTGTAGTTTGTTGGAAAATCCATGGTTGTATCCCTTCCCAGAAAACTATCTCTCTTGGACCTGTTTAATCAAGAAATATTAACCAGCACAAGCCAAAGAGAATTGAACCTAACCATTCCTTCATTTCAGCAGCATCAGTTAAATGCTGTTAAAGTACTGGCTGCCAGAGAAAAATATTCCATAAATTAATTGTTGTCATCAGCAGCAGCATCATTGTCATCATATCAAATAGCATTTTTGGTATGATAAAAGGAAACAAAACATGCAAGAAGGAATAAGAATTTTCTATCTGAACTATAGCATTGAATAAAGAAAAAGCCAAAACTATAACTCCTTCTGGTAAAGAAGTCTAGAAGGCTGACCTGTAAGTCTTTGGCACACAAGTTCTCCTCAGTTACTTGTTACAGTTATTTATTCCCATGTTAAACAAAGCCTGGATCTGATTTGAGGTTTGGAGTCCCAGCCTTACAGATGTGCCCAGATCAATCCAGATATAGGATCTTCCGTCCAAGAGAGAACTGAAATTTAAGATATCTTCTTAAACCTCTCTGCACCCTGTTAAAATCCAGAACACTGGAAACTTCACAATGAGATATTTACATCTTCTTTAATTTTGTTTTGCGGACTTTAGTGTCTAACTAATTTCTTGGATTTAGGAGTCTAAAAGTTAAGTGCAGAGTCCTTCAGCATCACCAT
The DNA here is from genome assembly GCF_036417665.1 of Passer domesticus. Classification (NCBI taxonomy): domain Eukaryota; kingdom Metazoa; phylum Chordata; class Aves; order Passeriformes; family Passeridae; genus Passer; species Passer domesticus. The sequence goes on along the minus strand of NC_087512.1, from coordinate 5,442,667 downwards.
GTTTTAGTCATATGGTAATTTGAATATTATCTTTTCTTTCCAGTCTATTTCATTCATTAGAATGAGGCTATTAGAATGAGGCTATAGTCAAACTAGATGACTAATCCCTTTGAAAGAAACAAAGAAAAGAAGAAATAAGAGAGAGAGAAATCATTGAAAGTTAAACCTTATACATCAGAACAATATGATGGATTCAGAGGGCAAATATTGTCAAAAAGATATCATAATGACCACGGGAACAAAAAACTGGGCAACAAAGGCTTATGATGCATAAGTCAAAGACTTATTTTTCCTGTAGTTTCAGATGGAAATTATTCACTATCTCTCTGTGTTCTTTTTTTGTGCCTGTGTGTAAATTTGACCTAAACTTTCTGTTGGAATACCACAATCTAAGTAAGGACTTATAGCAAAGATTTCTATAGAAAATCATGGAATCATAGATTGGTTTTGTTTGAAAGACACCACAAATCTAGTTTGAATCCTCCTACCATGAGAGGGACACCTTTGATTTGTCCATTTTATTTAACCTGGCCTTATCCTGTGAGGATAATCTAAGAGATGGAGCTATTCATCTGCAGAAAGCTCAAAGGAGATTTCATTTCATCCTTCTGCTACCTAACAGGGACCTAAAGGAAGGTGAGAGAGGGCCTTTCTACAAGGGCATGCTCTGATAGAATGAGAGAGAATGGCTTTGAACAGAGCATAGATTTAGGTTAGATATTAGGAAGATACTTTTTACTGTGAGAATGGTGAAATACTGGAACAAATTGTCCAGAAAAGTTGTGGATATACCATCTCTCTCAGCCTGTCTCCATAGGAGAGGTTGGGCAACATGAAATACCCCCAAGTCTTTATACTCAAGGCTGGTCTCAATCAATTAATCCAGTGCCCAAACTGCATTTGTGCTCAGGATTGCCCTGACAGGTGCAGGACCTGGAAATTGTCCTCGTTGGACTTCAAGACATTCACACAGTCCTACATCTCCAGCCTGTCCAGGTCTCCCTGCTGGCATCCCTTCCCTCAAGTGTGTGACCTCGCCTCACAGCTCAGTGTTGCCTGAACTTTCTGAGGATCCCTCTGCCCATGCCACCAGCAAAGGTGTCAATGCTGGTTCCAGCTCTGACCTCTGAGCAGCACCACTTGCAACTGGTCTCCACCCAGATATCGAGTCAGTGACTGATGCCTTGTGAAGGCTGACCTAGAACAGAGACTAGAGGGAGCTAAACGATAAAGTAAGGATTTGTTGAAAGGCCTCAATGGATACACCTTGAGCAGCACAAGAGCCCTGCCAGGGCTACACCCCAGATGAACCAAAATGGTCACAAAAGAAGGATGCCTGGTCATGAGGTCTCACACTTTTATAAGCTCTGCTTCTTTTACATATTGGAGTTAATTGTCTAGTTGCAGGTTTAACCCATGTAGTCCCATCCTTCTTGTTTTTCTGTCTTCAGTCCACATTGTTGATGTTCTTGTGTCTGAGATCCAGATTGGTTGTCCTTGGGTCCCCAGCTAGAGGAGGAATTGTTTTGCCCTCCTATTCTGTGAAAAGAGCTTACCATCCATTTATATGAAGATCATACCCACACACTAAAGCAGCACAGAATCGAAAAAAATATAAAAGCTGAAACATGAGGCATCAGACCACAGTGTCATCCAGTAAACTTCTCACCCACAGTTCGTGTGTCAGATCCTTGCCTCTCCTGTTCACAGACAAGGGTGTTGTATAGCACAGTACCAAATGCTCTCCACAAGTCCAGGTAGGTGATGTGAGTTGCTCCTTTCTCATTCACCACTACTGTAACCCCATTTCAGAAGACCACAAAATTGGTCAGGCTTGATTTGCTCTCAATTAAGTCATGTTGGCTGCCATGAAAGATTCATATTACATGTCTTCATTTGTTTTTCTAAATCAGTGTAACGATATCCTGTAGGATCGTTAGATTATTGAAATTGGGGATATTGAAGATGGAATTTTAATGTACTTTAAATAAAAGATTGAAAACACTAGCCTTAATTGATCAGTAACATAAGTGTGTTTTTCATTAAGAATTTCAAGTTATACAATTGAAAAACAAACACTACAAATACATGCCATTTTCATGACTACTTTGGTAGGGACTATCTACACATTACTTTTTCCTCCATGCTTAAGTCTTTTTTCACTAAGGCAGCATATATTTCAATTGTAAAAGCTCAACAGCTTCAATTTAGCAAAACATGCTTCATTAATTTTTACAAACATTTCCAAAATAAAATAAGAAGGAAGTTTCTCTATTAATTACCCTGAGGATAGGAAGAAATTCTTGATCTGTTTTGACAGTGGTTAACTACAGATCAGAAAACGCTGTATTAAGCATAAGAAATAAACATGTGAAGACAGAATGCAACCAGTAAAAGCCACATAAAGCAGACAGGTTCATAACCATAAAGTCAGAAGGAATCTGAATACTCAGGGAAAAATGCTGTATTTTTTAGCTGACCAGACAGGAAATAAGAAAAATTCTTAATAGAGCTGATATTCAGAAAAAAAAAAAAAAAAAAAAAAAAGGCTATGGGGGTCAGAACAACAACAGAATCTGTATTTCCTCTCTGGGTAATGCATTTCAGCTGCAAATGCATTACTGCATGTAACCATACTTATGGCAAATATACTGGGTCTTTTTTCACTGCCTCAATGCTTCCCAGTAAGTTTACATTGAGACTTTAGCCTGCCTTTTCTACATATTAATGTGGTTGCCATTATCAAGAGTGTCTGAGGACCCCATCAGTTAAAGTTCAATCATTGATAGAGCTCAAATGAATAAATGAATCTTGGTGATTCTGTAATTCTCTGTAAAAATGTGGCATTTCACTTGGTCCATCTTAGACACTCTTAGACATCAGCTGGAAGTGGGAGAATTTTTTGTCTTCTGAAAGGTTTGCTTCATTATAATTTGTTATAAATACCCTAGATCAGCACTCAGTTCCTGAGGCTAAGGTAATTAAAGTAAGATAAGACCTTTCCAGTCAAAATCCTCTCACAATCATTCCAGGCTCAGGGTGGTGTGACTCTGCTATACCACAGACCTCAGAATATCCAGACAAAAAAGGACGAAGTGTCTGACTCCTGCAGTGCAACTGACTCCTACAGAAGTTAAATACCTAAAAAACCAAAACAAAACAAAAACAAACAATCAAACAAAAAAAACCAAACAAAAAACCCTAAAAAAAACCCCAAAAAAACCAACCAAAAAAAGTTCACAAAAAAACTCACACAAAACCAAACCAAAACCACACAAAACCAAACCGAAACGAAACTCATACGAAAGAAATCCATCCCAACCTACCAACCAACCAAAAAACCCAACCAATACCCCAAAAACAAACAGACAAATAAGCAAAAAACCCAACAAAAAGGTTCTAGCAACTAAAATAGGATCCTAATATAAATATTCTTTCTTCTTGGATTTATGAGAAAAAAACAAACAGTTAATTTTCAGCACAAGAATGCTTTGCTGTTGTGTGCAATACGAATAGTAAAAAGAACTCATATGAAGGTCAGGCTTGCAAATCTGTAAGTGATTTTCTCCTTTGCCTTATAATTTAGGCTAATCACTTCCTATTCACTAATGTTGAGGACTACAATCTTATAGCCTTGCAATATTTTGAATTTTGTTTGGCTATCTGTAAAACTCAAACAGGCAAATTAGGAAAATGTGAAGGCAAAACATTCTCAATGTTTTGGGTAAAGCATTTAATACAAGCAAATTTTACACATGACATAATAAGAGGAAACAAAACCTGACATTTCATAATTAAGAGAATTAATATCTTGACTGCATAGAAGATTCTAATATTATGACATTTACCACCAACTTGAAAGGATTCTTCATTTTTCTACAGTTGACACTCCTACATTTTAAAGAATTCTATTGAAGAGTGGCAATACCTGAAGATTGTTTTAACATAATTCTGTTAATTTTATAAAATAGCAGGAAGTCACAGGAGTTGGGTATGCAGGAAATCCTGACTTTTAGTTTATATGAGAAGAAGAATGTCTCTACCAAATCACAAAAATATTCTGAGCTTAAGGGGAACTACTAGGATCATCAAGCCCAAATCTTTGTGAATGGCCAAGGAGATTCAGTGGGGGATGACCCATGACTTTGGTGTTGTTGGCACCATATCAGCTTCCTATAAACTGATTGCTTTTCTCATTTTATGGGAGTGGAGGGGAAAAAACAAAACTGAAATTTGCACACTTCAACCAATTTTTCTAGCTATTTCTGAGTAGAAATTCAACATCAGGGCAAAGGATTAAAATTACTTTCCCAAGAGGAGTAGTAGCATGATACCTGCCATGTAAAACGAAGATCAAAAATTATTTCAAGATGTATAGATAGATTTGAACAAACTCATACTCCTTTGATCTGAACAGTCCATATCCAAACCAGGCTTATTCAAGGACAGATAATCTCAGTAGTCCAGTACTGTGCTGAAAATTTGTATCCAGGCAACATTTTCCTGGGCAAATGGGAACTTCATTTATCAAACAATCCATCAGTGGAAGGGCTCAGGACAATGATCATAGACCTGATTTCTTGTCCTCCTATCCTGCAGCATCTTTCACTCTCCTACCATGTATCTTTGTCATATACAGCAAATAATCTGTAACATATTGTGCATGATTGTAAAATTTTAGAAAAAATTGTGTGCTTTTCTAATGTAGGTATTGATTATATAGCTGTCCCTGATTGAAAGGAATGAAGTAGGATGACTGAAAACTTAGGTTTTTCCTACCTTTGCTGTAGTTTGCCCAAACCAAATGGCTACACAGAAGAAAAAAACCAAACCAAACCAAAACAAAAACCACAAAAGAAACGCGCCCTAAAAATGTGACTCACGTGTTAGAGCAGAGATATCAACTTTTCAATAACTTAGTTTTTGAAAATGCCCTCTATTCACTTTTAAGATAGAACTTAATATGGATGAGGTTTTGTGCCATGATGTCAATAGGAGGAAGGAAAGGTCTCCACAGCCCAGGAGGGCTCCTTTGTGCTGGTGTTTAGATCTACTTACCCCATTCAGCCTAAAATGAGAAGCTGAATACACATCTGTGTTTTCTTATCAGTTCCAAAAACCTCTTCCACAACATTATTAGAAGATTTCAAAGCAAGCCCAAGAGAGACATTTACTCTTCCAAAATCATACAAATTGGAAAGAAAAGAGTGACGGAGAGATAAAAGCAAAAATCAAAAACAAAGAAAAAACAAAGGAACACTTCACTGTATTTCATTTACTGTTGGAGTCTGAAAGATGTCTCATTAGACTAGAAGAACAAATTTTAATAAAGCAGCATATTATACAAAATAGCTTTTCTCATTTTAATTGTTTCATGTATTCTTAAAATGTAAAACCCTTAAAAATTTATCCAATACTTTGTGATTTGTAGTGATCTTTTTTGTAACTTCTGGGGTTTTTTTAAATAGATGTATTGATTTCCATGCATATTGTATTTTTGTACATATAAATTTAAAAAAAAATTAGGACAGTAAAACTCAGCCTCTGCATTTCAGACACCAAAGGAAATCAAGGGCACAGAAAGTAATTTAAATTAGCAATAAAAAGCATAGATGGAACAAAAAGATAAAATACCTCAAAAATGTAAGGTGTTTTTATCTTTCCTCTTCTTACACTCTGAAACACCTACTACTCAAAAGCAAAAAAAATTTGTCAATACCTAATTTTTTATACTTTCAGACTACTTTTCAGAGAAGAGGGAAGGTCAGTAGAAGGTGAAAAAACAAGGAAGAAAGATGAGAGAAAAAATGGGAAAGAAAGAGGAATAAGGCAAGGGAGAGAAGTGTCGGAAGGAAGGAAGTGTCGGAAGGAAGTGTCGGAAGGAAGGAAGGAAGTGTCGGAAGGAAGGAAGTGTCGGAAGGAAGGAAGTGTCGGAAGGAAGGAAGTGTCGGAAGGAAGTGTCGGAAGGAAGGAAGGAAGTGTCGGAAGGAAGGAAGTGTCGGAAGGAAGGAAGTGTCGGAAGGAAGGAAGGAAGGAAGGAAGGAAGGAAGGAAGGAAGGAAGGAAGGAAGTGTCGGAAGGAAGTGTCGGAAGGAAGTGTCGGAAGGAAGGAAGTGTCGGAAGGAAGTGTCGGAAGGAAGTGTCGGAAGGAAGTGTCGGAAGGAAGTGTCGGAAGGAAGTGTCGGAAGGAAGGAAGGAAGGAAGGAAGGAAGGAAGGAAGGAAGGAAGGAAGGAAGGAAGGAAGGAAGGAAGGAAGGAAGGAAGGAAGGAAGGAAGGAAGGAAGGAAGGAAGGAAGGAAGGAAGGAAGGAAGGAAGGAAGGAAGGAAGGAAGGAAGGAAGAGAAAGGAAGAGAAAGGAAGAGAAAGGAAGAGAAAGAAAGAGAAAGAAAGAAAGAAAGAAAGAAAGAAAGAAAGAAAGAAAGAAAGAAAGAAAGAAAGAAAGAAAGAAAGAAAGAAAGAAAGAAAGAAAGAAAGAAAGAAAGAAAGAAAGAAAGAAAGAAAGAAAGAAAGAAAGAAAGAAAGAAAGAAAGAAAGAAAGAAAGAAAGAAAGACAACTGTGAATTCTTCACTGCTGTCCTTCATGGCTTATCTGCTGTGATTTACTGTTGTGATTGTTGACTAGCTGACCACTGATTTCAACGCAGGGGTATAGAAGAGACAGATTGACATGAGTTTCATTAAAATTCAAGAAACTCAACTCCACAGAGAGCATGACTAACTTCCTTATACATGACAAGAATCCCCACAGATGGTTCTTCACCCTTGCTAAAGGAATTAAGTCTACCAAAAGAATCCTTGTCTATAAGCAGCCAATTCCCCAAATCTACAGCCTCATCTGCACAGAAATTCTTTATACTGTCATTCTTAAGTACCTTAGGGTAGCAGTGAAAGACAGGGAGCCAACAGGGAGTGCTGACTGCTGCCTCCACTACCCCTCAAGCATGCTGGTGGCATAGGGATGATGGGATTATAAAGTAAACACAATAAAACACAGTACTAGGGCATTCAGTGGCCACAGTATATTTGCTTGCTTATCTTTTCCCTGTAAAAGCTGGGGATGAAATTCCTAGTACAACTGCAAAGTGCATGCGTACAAAATTGGCAGTTATTAAACCGTTAAAGTAGCCCAGAAACGAGTACTGAATTTAGTTTTCTATACCAATTAACTTTCCCTTTTCATATAATTCCTTTTTTTGTTGTAGATTGTTCTCTCACTCCCTATAATTTTTCATCAAATGTTGGAGTTTTCCTTCTCTGCTTCTCTGAAATTCTGCTAATAGCTTGATACTTTGTGTCACTAAGGATAAAGAAGAAAAAGCTTCATTTCACTTAAAAAAACCTCCCCAACTCTCCTGTCCTGTTTTTCTGTCAATCAAACCAGCAGTAATTAAAGAGCAGGGTAACAAATCCTTCAGCTGAAGACTAGAAGAAGAAATATTTAAGAGGCACAACAGGATAAGAAAAATAAATAAATAAAAGCTTTTTCTGTGTTAAAAATGTGAAAACTGTTCTGAGGGACATTTTAAGCATTTCCTAATCAACAGGGACATTGGAAACACATGAATTTTTAAGGGTCTGAAACCTTCATCTCTTGGAACTTAAAAATTGCTTTGCAAAAATCAAATTTTGTTCCTATCATATCAAACAAAGTCTCTGAGAGCTCAGGGAGAACCATCAGTTCCATGTCACTCAGAACATTATGAACAGCTATCATACAAAAGCTCTTGATTTCATAATCACAATTTCATTTGACATAAGAAAGGAGAATCAATGTCTTATTCATATAAAATTATGAAAAACAATGAACTTGTCCACTCTTTCAAGAAATATCAACAGCTCTCAGTAGAGGCAATCAATATAGGTCACCTACAAACTTCTGGGTCAATGAACTTGATATAAGACTATCCACTCTGTTCAAAGAGAAGAAAAGGGCACAAAAATTACATAGGAATCTTTCGATGTTAGAAGATGACTGCACAGTATCAAGGATATTGAAGCAAGATGGAAAAACTCATCACACGGCTTAGAAAATGTCCTTTCTACCAGTTTGTCATCTCCAGATAACATTCAGCTGCATTCTTAGTACTGAGAGAGAAGAAAAACTTTTGCAAAAAGATTTTTCCCCTCAGACCTTTTTTTTTTTTTTTTCCTGGAATTTTAGGTGTTCAACTCAGCTATTCTTCCTACAGAATCTTCAGAAGAGATATTGACCTGTGGCTGGAAAAGAAACAACTCTATGGCATGGATGATTCTTCTCTCATGGGTTTCTGCCATCAGAGAAAAAAGTGTGACTGCAAGTATGGATGGTGGAAAGTAGAGTAAGGCAATATGACTGATCATAAAATCTTACAGAGCTGGCTGACAAATGGCCAAATCATTCCTTATCCACACAACAGGAAGTCCAGCTTCTTCCTCAGAGAGGGGCAAGGACTATGAGACAAATCCAAGACAACCACGTCTGCCTCCTTTTGCTGTGGCAGGGAAATGTTGAGTCCCTGTTACTATCTGAATTCAAACTGAATTTAAGAAAACTAGTGATTACAGCTGTGAAGAATATATGAGTGAAAAGTGCCTTCATGCAGCCCTAGAAAATTTGTCCAGAAAAAGGGATCTCCTCTGCCCCCTTTGTATCTGTTACCTTTTTTATCAATGTTTAGAACTTGTCACTTCAAACATTTTTGCTAGATTTTTAGTATGCTGCTTCCTAAACAAGAAATTGCCCTTGGATCAAGACCTTTCACCATTCTTTGTCAGGCACCCCCTATCAGCACACTGTGGATTCAGGGACATCCTTTGCACAGGTAAAGAAACCACATCATCTTCAAGAAACATGTGAAGGTTATTAGCACTGGATTCTAAGTCAACTACCCTGCCATCTCTGTCTCCTGGTGGACTTCCACCCAGTCTGATTGGCCTTCAGGCCATGCATCCTGCTGTGATCAGCCACTATGGAAAAAGCAAAGCTCTTAAACTAAGTGTTAGAAGGTAATTTGGTAAAAAATGACAAAGGTGATACAGAAGATGGTCTGTCTTAGAAAAACATCCTGTGTTTCCCCTTTGTTGCTCCTTTACTCTTTGGACTCCTTTCTTGTCATTTAAATAATCATTGCCTTCAATGAGGCATCCTGTTTAGAACTGTGGTGAATACAGACTGTGTGGTCCAACATCCTTTCCTAAGGGAGTCTTTTGAATCTCCAGAAGGCACCTGGGATGGAATCAATGCATGCTCTGAAAGCTATTGCAAGCCTCTCAAGTGAAGAAGGCTCTTTTCCCCAGTCTGTAATTAATTTTTGAGAAAAAAAAACCTATATTCTCAATAGACATCATTCACATTGAGATTAAGATTTAACACATTGATTCACATTGTCCCTGAATTCATCTTTGTCCAGTTTGAATGGAGCTTTTTGTGTCTCCATAATGTCAGGTGGCAATAAACTCTAGGGTTTAAATGCTGTTTAACTAGAGCAATGTCCCTTTTTAAAAACAAAGTACTTATTTTTTTTAAAAGGCAGAAAAAAATATGCTTAATCCCTCTGAGAAATCCAGCTTGAAAGTACATGTGTTTTTTAACTGCTTTTCTTCAATCTTGCTTCCTGCTGTGCTACTCCTTCTTCTTAGTTGTACTAGACTGAACAGAAACATCATATGTCACATGTTCATAATTCTTTCCCCTTCTTATGAAATGTTTGTCTGCTTTCTTTTCTTCCTGGAAACCTACTGTGTCTCTACTTGTGTTTCAAGATCCCAGATATCTGTGTACTTCACTCCCTGCTTTATCCAACCAGCTCTTCCAAAAAAAACATTGCAGTAAGTCATATTCCTTTGCTGACAGAGAAGGCCTGATATTGCCTCCACTGAGAGAATTTCACCAGCCCCAGAGATCAGGAGCCACCAGCACGTGAAAAAGCAGCCCTCCTCCCTCTGCAACACAGCCTTTTAGCAGAACAGAGCAGAACACAGCGCTAACACTCAGAAACTTACAGCAAACCCGAACAAGCAAACAAAACAGATGCCATCTGCCACAGTCTGGAGAGCATATTCCCTGCCAGCCTTGATTCAAGACAGCCAGAATCCATTCAACTTAAAGGCTCTAAAGGAGTTTTTTATCATGTCATGATATGTCAGTGTTTTCTTTGTAGGAAAAACAAAAAACAAAACAAACAAACTCAGCTGATAGGATCAATATTTACTTATTTTCATATTTTTAAAGGTCTTTCTTTGCTGTTTTCCTTTGAGAATGCTGTGCACAGGTACTGAATCTTCTACACAATAACAGAAACTGAGGTTCCCAAAGAGGGTCGATACTTATGCTGTAAATTTTTATTATTTATCCCAAATAAACTTATTCCTCTCTTCAACCTTCTGAGAAAATTTAAAAAAACAAACAAAAAACAAACAAAACAAAAACAAAAACAAAAACAAAAACATAAAAAGAAAACAAAAACAAAACAAACCCACAAATAACAAAACAAAAAACCCAAAGAAACAAAAAATAAAAATAAAAATAAAAAAAAAAAACAAACAAAAAAAAAACCAAACAAAAAAAAAAAAACCACCTCATGTATGCATGTATGTTGAAGTTTTATGTATCTTTATCTCCACACCAGGTTAACTTTTTGCTATCACATATGTCTAGTTTGGTATACAGAAATGAGGTTCATTTGTACCAAGAAATATACTAAAACAGAGAACATTTTCAATTATTCAGTTGACTGCATCTGTTCTTGAAAGTGTGGGCTGAGGAAAAGTGTTATCTAAGATGCCTTATATAGTAAGCATTCTCCAAAATATAAGCACCATGTATTTATTTCTGCAGTAAAACAAATGTTCAGACTTGTATTGGACATTTTCTTGAGTGTCTAATGACAGAAGATTTTGTCATCTAGGCTTTGCTGCTTCAGTCCAAAAAGGAATTAGTACCCCTAGAAAATAATATTATAATGTAACATGACACAAATAAAGACTCAGCAGTTGTGAGATCATCATACATCACACTGTAGTTACTGAAAAAGGCAGGAAGAAGTATAAAACTAAATTTAAAGTGATGTTTAATACAATTTCTCTTTTCCAACAGCATTTTAATAAGAAAGACTGGAATTCTATGGTGGAAATCTTATATTGAATAAGATGTTCTTTGGTGGCTTATAGCTGCCTATTTGCACATAAAGTTTCGTCCTCTGATACTGGAAAAAGCAAATAGCAGCTAGCATTTCTGGAGACTCCTCTTCTGAATTAATGATCATGAGCAATGACAGTCCAATAACTGTAAATGACATCAGAATGCTTTGTCACAGAACAAAGCACACTCATGAGTGAGAAGAAAAGGTCTCCCTTTTTTTCTCCCCTTACTGGCAATATCACAAGAAGAACTCATTCCTCATGACTGTGTGGGATACATACACCTCTCACCACTGGTACCACCAACTCAACTGCATTCTTCCCTAAAAAATAGTCCATGTCTCTCACAATTCTCTTCAAAACAGAACCTGAACCAGAACCAGAACCAGAACCAAAACCAAAATCAAAAACCTTGAAAAAATACTACATCAGAGTATGTCTAAAATCTTACATTTTCAAAGGATGCAGCAAGTCCCAAATTAAAAGGTGTCGGAATGTAATTCAGTAAGTGGTGTCTTAGGAAACTGCCAAAATGTTACTAGTACTTCAACCAGGTTATTTGTTGAATATTTATCAGTAATGCAGGATGTCTGTGTAGTTCTCGTAATTACATATTTTCAGAGTGGAGAAGTTAGTGCTTTGAAAGTCAACAACTTTTCTCTTTAGATGGAGAGTCCTGAATCCAGCCTGATGTATTAGCTAAGATGATAACAATCACACTTGCATCAGGTCATGAACCTGCAGGAAGCTCTAAAAGTAAAAAAAAAAAAAAATCAAATTAACATTATCTAATGGATTTTTGTGTAAAAGCTGAGAAAACACTGCTTGCTTAGAGTTACCAATTGAAAATCAACTTTTTTCTCAGCAGCACCACTTTTACAAAACTTTTACACTCTTTTTATGCTCCTGGGATGCTTATTAATGTTACAGAAAGGGCTATAAACGGCTGAATGCAATCACAGATTATTCAAAAAAATGAATAGGACAAGGATGATACTGATGTGAATATTTCCTGTTTGCTAGTACCTGGGCTTAGGATTGTTTCAAGTTTTCTGTAAGCAGTACAATAAGTAATATCCAATACAAATCAGTATGACCATTTAGTTGGACAACTATAACTGTAGTTAGTATTAATAACTTTTCTTTTTCCAATGACAGCTTCAGTCAGGAAGTGGGAATGGCACTTTGGTGGTGAAGCAAAGGATTGTCTTTCTTCTCTGCTATTAACTTGCCAACTCAATATTGGAAAATTGCTTAGGCAAACATTTTCAAAGTGAGGTGAACAAAGTAAACCAGTAAAGTAGATGCAGCTATAAGACCAACAAGATTTAAGGAGAACTTGAATCACCTAAAAAATAATTCTGCTTCATACTGTCCCTTTCAGAGTTGTGCACACACAGATAAAGTCAGCACAGAAATGGTGGGAGACGGGGTGTTAAATCAGAAACAATAAGATCAAAGGGACAAACTTGTTTTGTAACTCACACCATGCTACATCACAAGTTTCTGTTCCTGAATGGTGGTATAAGGATTTTATGTAAGAAAATATCAGAGTAAGATCCATGAAACACACCGACTAACTTTTTGCTCCAAAATATTTAATCATACTTTTAAAATTATGTGTCTTAACTCTTTTTAGTTCCAGGAAGCCATTCAAGAGATAACTGTTCAGAAAGAACAATCCTTTTTTCCTGAAAATGTAAGTCTGAGCCTTCAGAAATCACAACATCTCAAGTCACTAAGCTCCTGCAGTACATTTTGTAAAGATGAGAGTTGATTATAATTGCCCTTGGAGGGAGTTATTTCTGAGTCAGAGAAACACTACACTATCTATGACTATGAAGAGTTTATTTTCTTTTAATTTAGTTTGGGGTAGAAGGAAATAAAAGGGGGGTGAGTATTGCGGCAGTTTGGATGAATATAATAAAAGATCATATAATAAAACATCTGTTAAGAACATGTGTTGGAACTCCAGGGTATACACTGAAACTAGTCAGTAATATCTGTGAGTGAATGAAAGAATGAATAAATAAGTGTATAAAATCATGATTCCTTCCATCATCCCTCCCCTATGGAGCCCGCAAGGATTTTTTAAGTCTTGTCAAGGATAGAGGAACCTAACATCTCTGCAGCTGTTATTCAGTACAACATCTTCACATTGACAGATCTATCAAACTAGAGAGAAGTTCAAGACTAGAGAAAATATGAAAGGCTACTGTAAAAGAGAAACCATGGCCCACAAAGCTTTTGTCAGTGAGAAAAGGCAGGGGAGGAAGTGAAAAGTTCAGAGAAATTAAGTGACCTGCTCTAGAATGCCAGAGGTGGGAACTGAGTGAGCTTAATGGTTTCTATTGAGAATACATTTCAGTAAATAGTTTGTACTATTCTCTGAGAATACAAGTGTGTGCTAGTGTTTGTAGACCTCAGTTTACTGTTTCAGAACTGCCTCATGGACCCTGGTTCATCTCTATTCCAGAGGGTCAGAGGCAGTAGTTTTTATCATTAAAGAAACTCACTGCACTACTTATGGATTCCGGTGCCCTGCTGGGGGCACTTCACTTTCCATCACTTTGCTGCCTTATCAAAAATTACTTTTTCTACTTGTCATATATTAGAGACCTTCTCATTAATGAATGACAGACATGTAAGTGGGCAGGGATGAATAAAGTGATTTCCAGGAACTGTAAAAAGTGTTATGAGGTCCTGCAGGAAGCCTGTAGCAACTACAGGAAGAGAGCCAAGATACCCAAATTCAGCTAGATATTGTTTTAGCCAAGCTTTAGCCAACAACCCATTCTTCCTCTTTTAGAAACAGGTGGCTGCAGTTAAAAGCAATACAACCCCAATCACTTACAAGCTAGTTATCTTTAAATTGTTTCCTTGAAAATTGGATGATGATGAGATATTTTCTATGTGTCTTTCCCTCTTTGAATTTCTGCTCTGAGTTTCTCCTTACAGGCATGTTGCAATAGCTGCTGGCTAAAAGAAGTAGCCAAGGGAATGCAAACATTCTCAGTTCTCATTAGGATACTGAAAAAAAGCATTATCCTCTATCTTTATAATTATACAGCTGGGGGGATATTATACCATCTAACTGTAAAGGAAAGAAAAAATATTTTGTCACATTCCTTTCTCTACTACCTGGATGGCACTATGGAAAATACCAACAAAATAATGTAAATAGTGCTTTATGAACTCCCTAACACTGGGACATTGATGTCTTGTAAAGAAGCACACAAAAAAAAAAAAAAAGGCAACACAAAATTAAGGAAACATTGGGTAAAATGACACCTACCTTGATGCTAACAGGTCTAGAAAGTCTTAGAGAAAAGGATTCATCAACATAGTAATTTAAATCTATAAAGTTTTCAAATTCTTTCCTCATCTTCTATCCCACAATTTCTGTACTGTGACTACACATGGAGCTAAATAAAGAGTAACTGTAGCACAGTTGTGGTTTTTGACCTGTAATTTATAAGCAAGCACAAAGAGAAAACAACTAATCAAAAGTCAGCTACTCACTTGAAGCTCCATGACTTGGAAGATTTCAGTCTTATGCTGTAGCCCACAATCCTGCACTCTCCCTCTCCCCTATGAGTTTTCTCCTTAGTGCTCCAGTATACTTTCTACATTCTCTGTATTTCAAAATTTAAGATCACAATAGGTTAATTTTAAACTGGATCTAATTAATGAGACGACTAACTGAAAAACCATGATCAGTTTTGAATATTAGCTTGAGGTCAGGTGTTAATTTCCCACATTTTCTGGGAGCCAGGGAGAGTGACTTACTCTTTATTTCATCATGCCTCTCAAGAGGTAAGGTAAATCATAAACTGGTGAGAGATGTTACTGTAGCAGCCTTACAAGCTGCAATTTTCTATTATGAAGTAAAGCTGGACTTCAGGACTTTTTCCTCTTGCCCTGAAAATATGCCTGAATTTTGCCTTTGAGACATCATGTTTCAAAATTGAAGCACTGCTTGGTCTTTAGTTTTTGGTCCTCATGTTTTTGGGTAGCTGTCAGAGTGCAGGAGTGTGTGCACTTCATGAGTGGACCACAGACACAGAATTGGGAACCATGAAACTGTCATTGGTTGTTTGCAACTCTCCCTTGGCTTAAGTGGGAGAAAAACAGTGATCTAGAGGAAAAAAACATACTGAGCACTTTCACCAAATCCTTTAAATGTTTATTCTGGATTTTTCCCCCCAGTTTAATTGTATTTTAAAATAGAATCAGATCAAATTAAACAGACTATTTATTTTCTCAACTTCCTCTGCTCACAAAAAAAGAAAAAAACAACAACCAAAAACAAAACAAAACAAAACAAACAAAAAAAACCAAAACAAACAAACAAAAAAAAACCAAAAAAACCCAACCAAACAAACAAAAACGTATAACCAAAAAAAAAAATATACATCTGTTGGATTTAAAACATTTCAATGAGTACCGAAAGCAATTATATATGGGCACAGTTTTCACAGCAGAAGAGAAACAACTTTTAAACCTGCTGGCCTTGGGTTGAAGTCATTGTGTTTACTTAAAATGTTGTTACAACTGACACAAACATATGTAGGCACACACAAAACAGAATCTATTGACAATTGTAGAGTTACTAACCAAGAATATAAAATGATATGTTTCTTTTCCAAAGAAGTAAACCATTGTCATAGCTCAGCATTTGGCCTCGATGCCTCTGGCACAGTTTTCTTGAAGAAAGGACCAAGTCTTGTGATCAAGTAGTACACATCACCTGGTGGGCAACAAAGTGGACCCTTAAGGCAAAGGAAGGCTTTGTTTGGTACCATCCTGCTCCCCACCCACCTGGGCTCACTGCTCATGACTCAAACCTGAGACATAAACTGAAGAGGAGACCAGAAGCTGGCTTCAGGAGATGCTAGGAAAGTAGTATCCACCTGCTGGGCTGTCATGTCTCCTGGTGAGCAAGAAACAATTTATTCTTATGTATATAAACCTGGTGTAAGAGGATGAAACCATGCAGCCTTCAGGAAGATGGTGGTGGGGAATCAACTTCAGGTACCAGAAACAGCAATTTCTTCCAAAACTGTTTTTTTTTGCCTTATTAGGAAGAGTATGCCTCAATTAGGCTGAAGGATGTACGAAAACAGAATAGGTGGCTGCCACCTTTCTCATTGAGAGGTAAAAATTGTCTGTCACAAATGATATATGCCATAGACATAAGATGTTATCTTTTTTTTTTCCATTTATTCTTTATATTTATTTTTTTTTTAACCTGGTTCCTGAACTTCACCCTTGTGAATTTGCCTTAGGCTATATCCTCTTTTCCCAGCACAATGCCAAAAAGGTCATTTCTGGTCACTGGAGGTTGTGGCCCCAGGGAAATTCTCTTGAGCTCCACTACCCCAAGACAGAATATATAGTGTTTTCACGGGAAGAAGCAACTATAATTCTGAAAATAGTATTTCTGTAACTCTAAAAATGTGTTATTTGCCTGTCGATTATCAATTAATGGGGCTAACATGACCTGACTTTCTGAAAATGGTGTTTTGATTAATCAAGAAATATTAGATGAATTCTCACACAAAGTATGAGATAATTTTTTTTAATTCCAGATCTTTTTAACAAACAGAAGTCAGGATACTTCTCAGAAAACACTTCTATTGAGTATTATTTATAAATGAGTAAAACCTAGTTGTTGGTTGTTTTTCAATTAAGCTTGCTTTAAGAAATTTTATTTATTGTGGTATTTTCCATGCAATATCTGCCCAACACTGTCTGCCAGGATGAAGCATTCCTGCCTGAAATTTTAAAAACTGGCAGTATTGTTACCAATTGAAAAGAGAGTCCAGATATGAGAAATTTCAGTCAAAATTAGCACTGACTTTTTTTCCAAAGCTGCCTGGCTCTGTGATGCCATTCTTCCCCCAGGATGCCAACACCTTTTACAACCTAGGCTACCTTCTGCTGCTGATTGCATCCCTGTCATCACTCCACAAAGCTGCCAGCCCAAAGCATTTACAAACCATGAAAGACTGCTGAAAACCACACAGTTTTAAAATGATGGATTTGAGGCTGTCCTTTTCTGCCATTCAGCTGCTGACCCCTCAAGGAGTGCATGTGTGAGGTGTCCAAGATTTTTTTTTTTTTTGAAGTGTGAAAGAAAAATTAAAAAATAACTTCTTGGTTTCCTTATAATTAAATGTGAGGCTTGCAACGATTGACTTCTGCTTCCTATTTTGGAGCTCTGAAAGAAAAATCACATTAAAACTTTTGGAAATAGTGGCTGTTACTAAAAATTTAACAAATCAGGGCTGGAATTAAAGGCAGTGTGTTCTCTGGTCTTGTATAACCACACAAGATCTAATGCACACCCTGGTAAAGTGTGACTGCCAAGCACACAGCACTGATGAAGGTGCAGCAATGAAGTGACAGGAGACAAAATACTTGTGAAAGATGCTGGGAAAAACTTCCTTCTGATAGAAAGCTTTAATGTTTCCAGAAAGCAGGCTGGATATTAGTTGCAATTTTGCTCTTCCCTGAAAGAGTCTCACAGAATGACCTGCACGGAATTCAATTTCTTTCCCTTGAAAGGAGGCAGAATTGAGTCAACCCAGCCAGAATTTGAACCTGTGGCTCAAGGGAGTCTAAGTAATTCAACCCTTAGGCACGACTTTTAAGCCATCACCCTCCAGCGTATGATAAAAGGTATTTTATAAAGAAAGGAAGTGGAATTGTAATGAGGGGAGTTTTGGGTGAATCATAAAGTGAGACAGACTTCAGATATTTTTGGAGGGGGTCATAAAATCACTTCTTTTTTTTTTTTTTTTCAGATTATGGGAATAACAGCAGGAAACAACAATTGGGTTAAAAACATCTTCCAAATACTGAGTTGAACTCAAGATTTTATATTATTTGAAAAAGTTTAAAAAAGTTGTGGTGTGGGTTTTCCTTTTTTTGCTAGTTGCTTCCTCCTGACTTTCTGCTGTCATCTGCTCCTGAAAAAGAGCTTGACAGGAGGCAATGTTTGTAGCTCTACTTCTAACACTTCTGAAACTGAAAATAATGGAAACCATATGAAAAAGTTCAATCTCTTTTCTGGTTGCAAACTGAGGAGCTGAAAGTTCAGTAGAATGTTCGTGAAAATATTTATAGTAGTAATTTTTTTTTATACTTTGCTTCTGAGACTCTTTCTCCCTCAATTTATACATAAAATTCATGGTGAATATGACCTTAGCTGTGATGTTGCTTCTGCCTTTGAAGTAAATTTAGGTTAGAAAAGTAAATTTTTCATTTTCTTGGAAATGTTTAAACTTTGTCCCTGTAGGGACAGCTTTTGTTTGTTTCAATCATATAGAGTTTGGATTTTGCTCAAAATCAGGAAAACTCCCATATGATGCTCTTTAATATAACTGCAGATATTGATATTTTCCCTATGAAAATGTATGCACCAAATTGTATCTGGTAGAAATGAGTTCCATATTTTTCAGTAAGTTTTAAATGAGTTACCTTTGAATTTTGCTGAATATTTCCATATGTTTCCATTATAAGAAATCAAAATAAGAACACTTTACTCATTTCAATACATCATTTATTTATAGATACACATACTGCAGTTATTTCAGAGAGGAAAGCTGTTTTTAATGTTCACAAAGATACTCCAGGGGCTGGAGCACCTCTCCTGTAAAGACAGGATGAGATAGCAGGGAGTGTTCAGCCTGAAAAAGAGAAGGCTCCAGGGAGACCTTTTTCCAGCTTTTCCATCCTTGAAGGGGACTCATAAAAAAAGAAGAGAGTGACCATTTACATGGACAAGGTAGAATAGCTTTAAACTTAAGAGATTTAGGTTAGATATTTGGAAGATATTCCTCACTGTGAGAGTGGTGAGGCCCTGGCACAGGTTGCCCAGAGCAGCTGTGGCTGCCCCATCCCTGGAAGTGCTAAAAGCCAGGTTTGACAGGGCTTGGAGCAACCTGGGATAGTGCGAGGTGTCCCTGCCCTTGGCAGGGGGTGGAACAAGATTATCTTTAACTCAAGCTATTATGCGATTCCATCATTTGTATTCCTTACATCTAAAGATATTTTCTTTCTTCAATATCATATTTTTGTCTCACCAGGTAACCAAATTGGAACACATTACTCTGGGTCAGTTTTCCTTTCCTTTTATTCTATGTGTTCTACACCTGAGCTCTTTCTGAGTAATTTTTTCTGTTGAGTCAAATTCATCTCAACAGGCAAGATTCTTCTCTTCTCCCACCTCTAGATCCCAACAGAGTATAGGAAAAAATAAGTTTTCTGTTTCCATGCTGCATTATTTCCTTTCCATCAAAAAGTTACCCTCATTTTTCTCCTAATTTTGCAAAATCACTTTAGGATGCTTTGGGTTTTCTTATAATTCTCAATGATCTTCAAAAAATTTTTTTTCAAATAGATGATTTTTGGGAAGAACAGTTTCTCAACTAAAACCAAATACAGCTTGCCCCAAACCAGAAAGTTCCAAACAGAAATAATTAGGTAGGAACAAGTTTTATAATGAAAATGTATGACTTTTTACAATTTTTTAAATCTCTGATTCAGGCTGCAGCATGTTCTTCTTATTGCTGTACAGCGCTTAAATGGAAAAAGGTCTTTCCTGCCACTCATCCCACCCCACTAGTAAGGGGTCTGAGTGTGCACAAGGAGCTGGGAGGGGACACAATCAGGACAGGTGACCCCAGCTGACCACTGGGGTGTTCCATAGGACATGATGCCATGCTCAGCATAAAAAAATGATCAGAAGTAAAAGGAAAGAGAAGGCCATCAGAGTGATGGTGTTGGTCTTTTCAAGTCATTGTTACATGTTACAGTAATCCCCTGCTTTCCTGAGGATTACTGAACACCATGGAAAGTGCTGAGGGAATTCCTTGTTTTGTTCTGTTTGTGTGCATGGCTTTTGTTTTACATTTTAAACAGCCTTTATCTCAACCCATGTGTTTTCTCTGTTTTCAATTTTTTTCCTCCATCTCACTGTGGGGGTTGAAGGGGCAGAGAGTGAGTAAAATGCTTCATGAGGCTTAGTTGCCACTGGGGCTAAACCAAGACAAAGGGACTCAGGCCTCATTGCTAGAAATATAAGTGATGAACTAGAATATTTCATGGTAACCCTTGAGAATCACCATGCTGTTATGGCTGATCAGCTCTCATCTCCAAGACTGGGAATTTAGAAGATGGTTTGGTCTTTTTGCTTGGTTTTGGTTTTTTGGCTGCATTCATCCCTTTGCAGTCCTGTTGCTATATATATATACAGATATATATATTTGTATATATATATATATATATATATATATGTATGTATATATATATATATATATATCTACACAAAACCTATTTTTCCTATGAGGATACATTAGAAACATTATATTGCATTTTAAAAGGGCAGTGTCAAATACTCTTGCAGTGCATCTTCTTCTGGTTTAGTAGAGAGCTGTTGTTGAGTGGCACACACTCAGCAGAGCAGAGAATGTCCCTTTCCAAAGCAGCCTTGACCCTCAGAGTGAAAAAGTTCAGCCCTCAGTTTTATTACGAGTAACTCATTTGTTGCTGTGCCATGCCAGCTTGATTTAACTAGCACATATGAGCAATGGCAACACAAGCCTGATTCCTGAGCGTTTAAAACTAGCTGTTGAAGGCAGATGGCATTCTCCAGTTCTCACACTGCTCTACTGCAGAGAACTAAAGTTTAAACTATCAGCTACCTGCCATTTTTGAAATTGCTGCAGATAAAAACTCTTTGATGATTTCAGATTTCTGCTGCTTGCTTGCAGGCTTACAGAGAATAATTGCTACCATAAGAAAACTACTGAAATAGACAATAAACTGATTTTGGCTGGAAGTACATTGTAATTCTGTTCTATATTGGTATGTGCTGCACCACAGAGACAAGTGTTTCTTATAAACAACAACAAAAAAATAGCTAAACTGAGGTGAAAGAAAAACAACCCACTAGTTTAATAGTTCTGATACAATAATCTGTGAATCAGCTAACGTGGAAACTTAATTGTTGCTCAAAAGATTAAATAGGCAATGTCTGGTATAAAACACGTGGGGCCATATGCCATCCTGCAAAGCTGCAGAACAAAGGAACGAGGCACAACATAATCCAGAGCAAAGACCCCATCTGCAAGGGAAAACCATTAATGTGATATGTTTCTCTCATTCTCCTTTGAGGTCTTATTGCTGCGCTGTGTTAAATGTGAAGATCATCTAGCCCCTGTCTTCCTCCTCAAGATCTTCCATTTTATCTGGCCTAGGTCCTAGTTCTTTTTGTTACTGCAATGGTACTGGAGGTTTATTTTCATTGGTTAGACACCATGGTCATCAAAATTTTTCAGGCTTCTTTGACTGTGCATTAAAAAAATTATGTTTATTTTCACTTACCTGAACAAATTCTGTAGTATTGACTTGCCTTTGTCTTATAATCAGAATTGAACAAGAATTTTCAGAATCACAGAAGACCTGAGGTTTGAAAGCATGTCTGGAGGTCACCTACACCCATCACCCTGCTCAAAGCCTGGTCAAATAAAACTGGCTCCTCAGGACATACCTAGATGGATTTTTAATATTTCCAGCAAGGAAGACTCAACACTCTCTCTGTAAACCTGGGGAATCTTCTGTATTCTGTAGTGCTTAATCAAAATAAACTATTTTTTTTCTTATATTTTAAGTAGATGTCTTGGGTTTGGTTTGGTTTTGGTTTTGGTTTGTTTTCTTTTTCCACTTTATGCCTGGTGACTCCTGTCCTGTTACTGGGTACCACTAGCAGGACTAAGGCTTTGTCTTTTCTACACCCTGGCAACAGGTATCTATTCACATAGAAAACATCACCCCTGAGCTGCTCAATCCTACTCGAAGATACTCAACTTTTTTCGGCTTCATGTCTTGAGGCTTCAGTTCTGTCACTCACGATAAACTTTATAAACAGTGTAGCATCTGACTGCAAACAAAACTATTTACAACAAAATGCATCTGTTCATTCCTTTAAACCTATTTATTGCATTGATTCTAACTGCTTTAATTACTTAATCAAATATTGTATAGCCTCAAATCAAATGCCTCATGGACATCTAAGAGCACTGTACCAGCACTGTTGTATTTATTAATTTAGCATATGCTCCTCTCAAATGAAAATGTCACATTAGTTAGATGGAATCTACTTTGCATAAAATAAGCAAGAATGAATCATTACAAAATATATTCGGGTTTATTGTTTTCTCTTGAAAACACAAACACTTTTGTCACCACTTCTCCAAATTATCTCCAGCATTCTAAAATTTTGTGAACATTGACATATGTCAGAGATGGTGTCAGACAGTTTTTTTTCAAAATTCTTTGGTATAAACTATCAAAAATGTTAACGCAAATATATAAGACAATATCAGTGGTCTAACAGGCTTCAACCATTTCTCGGAACTGAAATCATGTCAGCTATTCTATTCTATCTTTCAGTTTGTCCCAAATTCAGATGTGAATTATGCACTAAAAATGTTTGCCCTGTTTTTGCATTAGTATAATAGTCACCATTAAACATTTTTTTCCTGATTTCTAATCTGAAGTTCCAATATTCCAACCCAAGTCTACCAAAATGGACCACCTTTTTCCCATCCCCGTGCAGACTGTGGAGGCTGAAGGCAGCAGTCAAATTCATAATACTCTCTGCTTTTCTTCTACTTTGGCTTTGTGCTAAATGCATAAAAATTTCCAGGTTGTTTGTTGTTAACTCTCCCTTTTTGCTTTGATTCTTTGATTCACAAGTAATCTAGCTGCTGTCTCTGACAACTTGACAGATTTTAAGGGGACAGGACTTTACAGAGATTCACTGATTCTCCTTCTCACCCACACCTGCTGTCCTTAAAGATTTTGCAAGAGCAACGTTCTTATTATTGCCATGTCACACACAACTTCCCAAACCAGAAATTTATTTCCAAAATTTCTTTTCATTATTTTCTTTTCATACTTGATAATTTTTCTTCTGAATAATAACTGAGTATGGAACATAAAGAAAGCAGCATTTCTATTTTGACAAACATTGCCAGTATTTGTTTTCTTTTGTTAAATCACTCCTTCTTGACTGGTTAACACCCATGGATTTTAATGTTTTATCCAGATAATCTTCTACACTTCTACCAGTGTTTTGGATCCATAATCAACAACTTTAGATCAAATTTATTTAGTGTTGAGGCCCAGCAGCTATGAGGCCCAGCAGCTACTCAAAAGTGCATTCTAAACTAACCTTCCCTTTGCCCAGATAATTCTGCAAGGATATCCTTAATTTATTCTAGCCTTGTTCTGAGGAAAGAGCAGAAATTTCTATAACCAGAATTCTACCACCTCCTTCCCTTGTTGCTTGCTATCGCCTTTTCCATCTCCCTATTCATCTCTCACCAGCTGCTTGACCTGCTAATGCAATTTGTGCTGAATGCTCTGAGCCATAGTTTTCCAGGTCCTTTTTTACTGGAAAAGTGTCTCTGATACCATCTACAAATTTTATTTGCTCAAAAACCTGGCTTCTTCAGGCTCTGGAGCTGCCCCTTCAATCTAACAGTTTGATACTTCTGGTCCATTTGCTTAATGGTCTTTTGTAGAAGTACTTGCACTCCTTTTATCCACAGGAGAAGCTAATAATAACAAAAACACATTTCCATGCCATATTGATCAATTATTGTTCATTATGTACAGAAAAGGGCTCTTGCTACAAGAAAGTGCTAAAAGCACTGGCTCTCCAAATGTCCTAAAATGTTTAAGAGCCATTAGGCCAACCAACTCAATTCCATCTCTTCACAAATGCTCAAGAAGCTCAAATATCACCATTAGTCAACGAGTAGTGAACCACAGCATCTGCTGTATAGAAACCAGGTACATTTTTTCATTTATGTTTTCATGGTCAAATTGTACAACTTCTACATCAAATAAAATACTAAAATAGCTTTTTCTACCCATCTATAGTTTTCTAATTCAAAAAATGATTTTATGGTCATCTCCTCCTTTAATCAAAAGTTTATAATGTTCCCTTTTATTAAATTGAAAGAGGACATTACCACAGCTGAAAGGAAAAAAAAAAAAAAAATAAAATAAAAAATAAAATAAAATAACTCAAAAAAACCCCCCACCAAAAATAAAACCCCAAAACCAGAAAAAGCCCCTCAACAAATTCCCCAACCCCCCCCCAAAAAAACCCCCAAAACAACAAACAAAAAAACCCCAACCCTGAAATGAAAAGCAAAACCAAAACAAAACCAGAAAAACAACAAGGCAGAGATGGGGAGAAGATCAGGAGTGCAAGGGGAGAAGATCAGGAGTGCAAAACACCACAGAATAAAATGCACAGGCAGCTGAAGAGTTAGATATTTTCCTATTGTTTTAAAGCCAGGTTTGCTGCACACTTAAATACTTAAATACACGTTTATCTCATACATCCAAGTCCTCATAAAGCTGAGATTACTATGTTAAGCAAGTATACACACCATCACTACCCCTCCACACACACCTCTCTTGATATTTCCTTACTGAACCAGTATTGATTTCTTTCCTAGACCTCATTTCATATTGTGCCCTGAAAATTAAATGATCTATTTAGTTTCAATATGGCCCAGGATTCTAATTGGATTTTGAGGCAGTAATTTATGTAATATTAATGGATACTTTCAGAAAACCGCTAATTAACAGCTGACCTTTATTTTTTTCCTAAGAAGAAAGAAAGCAAGAAAGAAAGAAAGGAGACAGAAAAAAAAAAAGAAACAAAAACCGAACCATTAAAAAAGCAAGTAGTCTGAATTTAATTAGCAAAAGCCAGCACACATCAGGAACATTTTGGGGACCATCAAAATGCATTATGTATTTGATCACCTTATGCCTATAAAAATGGCTAAATAATTTTAATGCAATTCAATAAAATGTGTTTTCAATGAGAGGGTTCAGCTCTGGGTGATAGATTAAAAGCTTCATATAACCTGGAGATTTTATAAGGTACTGGCAAACAAATTCAAAGTAAAAGACTACATTTTCTTTGCTTCTTTTATGTATCAAGATTCCTTCATTTTCTGCTTTTTTCCTTCCATTTTTTTTCTTTAGCAGTATAAATAAATATATTCAGAATAATTAAATGCTTTATGAAGATAAAAAAGAGGAAGATTCAGAACTATCACCTCATTATTAAAAGAAGGAATACACTTGCTTGTTCAGAAGCTGTTTTACTTCTTACTTATTGCCATGTAACCCCCTAAAAACCAAGGATTTAGGGAAATGTACCCCGGGACACCCAGAACAATACTGAACCTCACAGTGAATTGATACGTTTACTATGGTCTCAAGAATTAAACATGGTAATTTTTTGAAAAACTTTATTTTAGAAACACCTTGTTTTTATCAACAGTTATGGATCTATCATACGAAATAGTATGATGTGTAAAACTGAGAATGACTGTAACAAATACTTATAATTCTCTGTTCATCACTGCTTTCTATTGCCTTTATGCTTGTGTTCTTTGTATTTAGTGATATTTTACTGTCTTTACTATAATGTAAGTAGCTAAATGAAAAAGAAGATAAACAATCAGGGCCATAAATTAAAAATCCACATGCACTCTGCATCAAGGCATACATCAGCTTTAGGTCTGGTCTGGTTCAGACTAGTCCAAATGACTGACATGTGAGTACTTACTAAAAAGAGCTAAGCCTCTTCAAAACTATTTAAAAATCATTAAAAATGAATAAATAAGTTTTTAAAAAGAAAAATTCCTGTTGTGGGTAAACCAGTCCAGTGGAGTTCTTAAGTGTGAATACAAAATTGGATTTAGAGACTTCAAAGCTGAGCATTGCAATAGGCAATTATTTTTCAGTCCTTTACTCTTATCATGGCATCCATGATCTCCAATTAGGCAGTGGGGTGCCTGATGACATACACAGAAGAAAAAAAAATCATCCTTTAGCATAAGATTCAAGAAGACTACAAACCAGATATTTTTATGAGAGATACACAATAGTTTTTGGAATCTAATAGCACTTAGGTATGAGGTATAGACAATTTGTTTTTTTTTTAAATACAGGAATAAAACCAAGCAGGATTACCTGAGGAACTAAGATGTCACACACATTTAGTACCCTAAACTTAGTTTACTGAAATTTAGGCGTGCATATGCCATTTTCAAAGCAAAGAAACAATTTCAGGTATTTCTTTGGCTTCAATCCCTGAGTCTTATTATTAACTGCGACCTGACTTGAACAGTCTGTGAAAGGTTGTTGAAGATTCACAGAAGGAGAAATGTCCCCATTTTTATCATCTGTATCAAAAATCCCCTGCATGAGTCAAAGTATGCCAGAGCCATCTTATAGAGAATTGACCTTTAAAGTCTGTGATGACCCTCCTTTTGTACCCAGTGGGCACCACAGGAGATCCTCAGGGACAGGAAAGCAGGGACGCATAACACAGCACAGTAAATCGAGTGTGTGCAGACATAATTGAGAAATTTTTGTCTGGGAAAGAATCTCACACTTTTAAACTGAAGTAGTTTTTCTCAGAATTATCCAAATTTCTTCTTGTTTATCAGTTCATCTTTCCATAATGTTAGTTTCTCTATGACATTGTTTGTATATTGATAGCAAGTCAAGTTAGACCTATAAAAATAATTTAAGACAGAGTTTTTAATCTTTAAAGAATAATTTGTAAAAATAATAATCTGTAACATCACATACATGTGTGTGTGTATATATTTGTTGTTGTTGTTATGTGCTTTGTTCCACCAGTGATAAAGTCCAGCTTACAGTAATCAGATCTGTTTACAAAACATCCTGGAGCCTGAGAAAAGATTCATCCTTTCCTATAAGAGCAACTAATCAGGGAATGGATTCTTTAAATCTTTGTAACCACCCAAGTATAATTCTATTTTCCTTCCAACCACATATGTGCTTGAAAGCATCAGCTGATATGTCCCCAAAAGTTTATTTCTGCTGTCTGAATGTATGAAAAACAACAATCAATGGTATCAAAACTTATTTTTTCAATTAAATATGAGTGGAAAAGAGATGAATAGAGAAGCCAGGTTATTTGATCAATGTCAGACTGCAGATCATGGGGAAGTTGGGAACTGGAGTTGTGTTTCACAGTTGCTGGCTAATGTCCTCCTGATTGTTATTTAGCACCACCTTCCCTAGCAAGAAACTAGATTGGATTTACAAATTCTCATCAAGTTGTTAAGACAAGATTTTTTCCTCGTAGGTTCTGCTGTGACTAGCCAAATTTACATTTAAATGACTGAAGCCAGCCTGTTTACTTCCACTGTTTCCATTAAAGATGGATGAGGATTTTCTTTCAGGAAGCAGCTCCCAGTTAGGCTTGCATTTTTCCTTAACTTTTTCCCTCCTTTCTTTGAAGTTAGACGCTGAGAGGAGTGAATTGAATTCGTCTGCTCTGTATTGTGGCCGGGTGCTTTTACATTTTCTTAACATGTCTTTGTTTACGGGCCAGTCACTGCTCAGGGAGCAGAAACCAGGCTCAGAACCCTTGGTGCCAGAGCATCAGAAATGTCACTTGAGGAACAGAGCAACACCATTATCGTCATTATTCTTCACTCCTCTAAGGACTGTTTCCAGGTCGTAGACACCTATTGTGGATGCTTTGGGAATAATGAAAACCATTAACAGATTGTTAATGTGACTTGGTAACAGACCAAGCAGAGACTTATAAAACAATAAAGCTTTACAATCAATCTGATCTGTAACTAGGCACTGATGGGAGCAGGTATAACATCAGTTAGGGATGAATTTTAACTCTTCTTAGCATCCTGGTGATGCTGAGACACTGGATGCTATCTGGCAGATGCATAAGTGTTTTGAGGATCATAATCTTCAGCGAATTTTTGTCAGGTGATCAGCTGAACCTGATGCAGCACCAAGTAAGTGAGCCATCAGGCATCCTCTGAAACCCGGTGAGGTATCCCTCCAGGCAGAAGAACTGAGAGAAGGGTTACTTGGGATTTATTTTTGTTGGCGTTTCAGGCTTGGTTTTGGTTTAGCTGTTGTTTTATTGGAGGTTTAGGTTTATTTTTTTTTATTCTTTCTTTCTTAAAGCTAAAAGACTAAGGCAGACCTGGCATGCCACGACTGTATGCTGTGGAAATGTTCAGTAAAAGAAATCAGAAAAAATCAAATTAGAAATTTATTTTAAAAATCTGATTTACTTTACTCTTTCAGATCTGTTCTGCTGTCTTGGCAAATCACATTGCTTGTTTGGGACTGAGTTTTCTCACCTCACCAGTGTCTGCTTTGACCTTATTATATTTCATAAGAATTCCCTGCTTCCTTCCTGCCTTCATTTCTTCATTTCTCTCTCAATTCCCTCCTTTCTTTCTTTCTTTCTTTCTTTCTTTCTTTCTTTCTTTCTTTCTTTCTTTCTTTCTTTCTTTCTTTCTTTCTTTCTTTCTTTCTTTCTTTCTTTCTTTCTTTCTTTCTTTCTTTCTTTCTTTCTTTCCTTCTTTCTTTCCTTCTTTCTTTCCTTCTTTCTTTCCTTCTTTCTTTCCTTCTTTCTTTCCTTCTTTCTTTCTTTCTTTCTTTCTTTCTTTCTTTCTTTCTTTCTTTCTTTCTCTCTTTCTCTCTTTCTCTCTTTCTCTCTTTCTCTCTTTCTCTCTTTCTCTCTTTCTTTCTCTCTTTCTCTCTTTCTCTCTTTCTCTCTTTCTTTCTCTCTTCTTTCTCTTTCTCTTTCTCTTTCTCTTTCTCTTTCTCTTTCTCTTTCTCTTTCTCTTTCTCCCTCTTTCTCCCTCTTTCTCCCTCTTTCTTTCTCTCTTTTCTAGTCCCTTCCCTTCCCTTCCCTTCCCTTCCCTTCCCTTCCCTTCCCTTCCCTTCCCTTCCCTTCCCTTCCCTTCCCTTCCCTTCCCTTCCCTTCCCTTCCCTTCCCTTCCCTTCCCTTCCCTTCCCTTCCCTTCCCTTCCCTTCCCTTCCCTTCCCTTCCCTTCCCTTCCCTTCCCTTCCCTTCCCTTCCCTTCCCTTCCCTTCCCTTCCCTTCCCTTCCCTTCCCTTCCCTTCCCTTCCCTTCCCTTCCCTTCCCTTCCCTTCCCTTCCCTTCCCTTCCCTTCCCTTCCCTCCTTCCTCCACTTCCTTCCCATTAAAGCTGATGCCCATCCTTGTATTGCCCTTTGTTTTACAATGCTGACATTTTCTATATTGATGTGTGGTTTTGGCATTCTGTATTTCTGGATCTTCGGGCTGAGTTATCTTTACAGTCTGGAAGAGCACAGCACTGACTATGCTAACACAGGAGCTAAGGTTTAGAGCATCATAGCGGGTGATAACAAGATATTTACAGCCCAAGCAGACTCAGATTGAGCTGTGCACTCTGTCATTTTCATTTTATGAGCTTGCTCCATAAAACTGTTCCCATATGGTTAAAGTTAGAGATAAACAAACAGGTTCTGATCAAATAAGAAACCACTCAAATCTTTGCCCAAGGTTCATAACGAACTTCCACTTTTCTTTTTTAATCTCTGAAAATATTGCTTATGCAAATTTCAAAATCTTCTCTTGTTTTTGTCTGCTGGATCTTTATTTCTTAATTTAACCTGAGACTTATAAGCAGACAGAAATGTTGTTTTATATTAGTTTTGCTTTAATCGAAAGAAGTACAGATAGCAGTTTTACAAGCTGGTGTGCAAAGCCAGGAAAGGTTAACTGAAGCCCCTAAGCGGAGTCCAATACAGACAATTTACAGGGCTGATTCGTAAGGGGAAACAAAAAAAACTTTAACAAGCCCCACAGAACATGTCCTTTCTTACGGGGACCTGAGATACAGGCACCCCAAACTGTTGAAATCAGTTAAATCCTGCTGCCCTACCATTTGAATTTGCCTATGTGCAAATATTGCACACCCATCTTGAGGATGTGCAATCCATCTGTTTGTACTTCTGTACCACTATGGTGTGCTTGTAGTCTTAGACCAGTGGCTACTAGCAGTCACAGTCCTTCTGCTGTGCAAAGAAGGAAGAAAGATGGTAAGATTTTCCTTTTTTTGCTTACACAGCTCAGTCACCATTCATGTAGGCAAAGTATTTTGCCTGTTCATGTAAAAAAAAGGTTGATCCCTGATAAGAAAGCCAAGATGGCAAGAAGGGAAGAAACATCAGTTTTAGAATGGCTGCTCTAGCTGGAAAAAACATAAGCTTTTGGGGCACAGACATATTTTTGTTCAAAGAAAATCTGTGTTTGATGGTTTCTCTATTTCTCACTTACCTTGCTATGTGATAGCATTCAAACCACCAGCTCTAAGCATAAAACCAAATATAGTCTAACTTGTCTTATGTCACTGTACAATAAACCTGGGATGTCTCAATTTAAGCTTTGAGTTCTAAGAAATGTGTATCTACCTAAACAAACCCATTCTGACTTGACAATCCTGCAGCCTAATATCTTTAAGGCAAAAAGGAGTCAGAGAAACTTTCTTGTAAATGAATTTGGGCTATTGTCATCAAATAGGACACTGCAGTGTTAGAAATGAATATATAAGAGGTTTGACTAGTGTCTTTCGACAGTATACAAACAAGAGCACTCCTGGGTGCCTGTCAGAAATAAACTTCTGAATCTCTTGAGATTTGTGCATCCGTAATCACCCATTTAGCTTCTGCCTGCTGTAACAGAGATACTGGACAAAAAGCACCTGCAGTGCTGCCAAATGTTCCTACTTCATAAAAAGACAACTACTGTATTTTATGTGGAAGACTGGTAGGGTGAGATAAATAAATACAGAGCCCACATGATGCCTCAGTCTAGGAACTAGAGTGTTAAGGCTCGGCAATTAGGGCTTTAAGAGCTGCTGAAACCTTGGCTAAGATGAAAGAAAGTCACTTTTCTCTGACCAGGCTTTTAATCTTCCTTGATGATCCATTTCTCCCTGCCATGAAGAAGGTGCTTGTTTGAGAGGCATTATGTGGGTGCAGTTGGAAGGTGACAAGGAGAGGTCACAGAGCTGCTCAGTCCTTGGTCAGCTCCGCCCAGATGACATAAAGCTCTCAAAGATTTTATAAGCAAGGATGAGAAGTCCTGTGGTGCACTTCTGCTTGTGGCAACTGCACATCAGTAAAGGGCCTCGGTTGCCTGATGGACAAAGAGGTTCATCCCTGAAGAAAAAAAGAAACAAACAAACAAACAAGCAAACAAACAAAAATTAAACCAACAAAAATCCAAACCAACCATATCAAAAAAATCAACAAACCAGAACAAAACAAAACAAACTAATTTTAAAAAGAGGCAAAAATACTAAAACAGGTACCAGTTCAAACTCTTCTTGGTAGGAATTTGGCATGGTAGCCCTCTGAGCCATAACACAAGTTCTTGAACATGCAGGTCATAGAATCATAGAATGGTTTGGGTTGCAAGTGACCCTAAAGACCATTTATACTAATTTGTCCACTGTAATGAACTTGGGAGATTTTCAACCAGATCAGGCTCCTCAGACCCGTGCTCAATCTGATCTTGAATGTTTGCAAAGATGGAGGATGTGGGCAATTTCTGCTAGTGTTTTACCATGCTCATTGTAAAAAATCATTCTTTTATTTAATCTAAATCAACTCTCTTTTACTTTAAAGAACAGTTAATTCCCTCTTAATTACTACAAGTTCTTGTAAAAAAATCTCTCTCCAGCTCTCTTGGAGTGCCCTTAGATACTGCGAGGTCCTGTAAGGACTGTACAGATCCTTCTCCTCCCCAGGCTGATCAATCCCTGTTCTTTCAGCCTTTCCTTTGGACCTTCCCCAATAGGTCCATACCTTTCCTGTGCTGAAGGCCCCAAAGCTGCATGTAGTGCTCCAGGTGGGGTCCAGTGATGGACAAAGATTGTGCCTTGGTTTGTAATTAAGGCTTTGCTCTCCAGTATGTCTGAGGTAGCCTTATCTCAAAACATAACCTGCTTCACTGTGTGTAATTGCATGGTCTGTGGGAAAATTCTGGTGTTATTTTAGCAGTTAATCAAAGTCTATCATCAAATTGAAGGGTTTGTTTCTTTTCTCCCCACTTCCTGTGTCCATGCTCTTGCCATCTGAAAACCTTCTATACTGTTAAATCAAAACAGGAATTTTTTTTAAGATAATGTGAGTGAAAGTGCATAGAGATCAATTACAATACTGCAGGAAGAGCATCCGTATATATATATATTTTTTTTTAAATACTCCTCCTGATATGATACTGTTACTTATCTCAAGCTGTCTGTTACATGCCTTACCCTTACAATCCAGTTCAGTTACCTAAGCAAGTATTAATTACCTTTTTTTTGTTGTTGTTTGTTTGTTTGTTCTTGTTTCGATCTCCTTGTTTTCTGCTGAGTTAGTGAGTTGGATTATATCCTCTGAACCCGTGCTGGAACTAAGAAAAGGATAAAACTGCACATCTGGGAGAGTGAAGGCAGGGAAGAGAAAGAGAGAGATTCCTCTTGGCAGCAGGAAGATACTTAGGTGGGCAGAGCCAACTTGGTTACAAGGAAGTTCACCTTTCACATTAAATTAGTAAGATTGCAAGGGGAAACAAAGCCCTATCGATTTCCTTCTCCCAGAGCCATCCTGGGGCACCCTGTGCCATCAGATGGAAAAGAGCAAGGACACAGCCAGAGTGTCCTGGCAGTCCAAGGGAGCAGAAGCTGACACTCAGTGGCCACTGAAGGTGCTGAGACTCCTTCAAGGTGTGAGGTCTGGCATTTCTGTAGGTGGAAATGTCCCCAACCAGCTTTGTGAAAGGGTTGGTATTCTTGGACGAAAGTTGTGTAGAAATAGACACGGCAAATGTTAAAACCTCTCTGATTACCTCATATCTCAGTAGATGTTTCATTAGGCTTTAATTGAGCTAATTGATTCTCCTAACCACTTTTAGTCTTTAAATAGTTACAGAGTAGAGCACAGACTATTTTTTTTTTGCTTTTTCTCCAAGATCTGAGGTGACAATTTTAGTCTCAATTCTTCTATTGTCTGCTTCCTTCAAATCCAAGTGTAGAGAGCACTCAAACCCTTTGTGATGCCACAAAAGATATTTTTGCCCTGTAGGCCAGAGAGCTGGTAGAAGTTTTGCATCTCATGCAACTCAGTCTCTCCTAGCTATTGCCCTGGGAGAGCTGCAGATTTGTCTTTCACTTGACCCAGAGCCATGTGCCATCTGGCTGGTTGTACTTTACTCATGACACATTCCCTCTTACAAACTCTTTTCCCCCTTTGGAGAATTAAGTTTGCTACTGGAAAGTAGGGATAAAGCATTTTGACCACAGTAGGGCATGCACTAAAAATTATGAGGAGACTTACTGAGCAGATCAGGGTGGATAGTGCAATGACCTGTCATAGAGTTCAGGTGTAATATTTTTTATGAAGTTTTAGCTTGCATCCTTATCCTCATCCAAATGACACTGGTCCTTATCTTTTCATCATTATTTTTCTTTTTTCTTTTTTTTTCTTTTTTTTTATCTGAGCTCTGTAGTGGATGCCAGCATGTGATTTGTTTCTGTGCCAAAAGAAGGATTTTGGCTAAAGCTGTGATGTAATTGCTACTGTAATTGACCTCATGCAGGAAAGCCAAGAAACCTGTCCCACAAAAACATCTGTAGCTTCTGTGCTCCAGTTTCTGTTTTCAAGCCTGACTTGATGTGCAGTTGGCTGTCAGGATGTAGATGAAATACCCTTCTGCCCTTGTTTCCTCCCCCCACCAAAAAAAAAAAAAAAAAAAAAAAAAAAAAAAAAAAAAAAAAAAAAAAAAAAAAAGAGTACTAGCACTGCTATAGCAGTGCATAAAGCATTCTGTCTTTTATAAAAAGCCATGAATGTAGCAAGTTATAATTATGGAACTCAGAGGCAGAACAAGAGCTCAGATTAACTTTAGTCTACTCTGGAGACTTTTA
Source organism: Passer domesticus (assembly GCF_036417665.1). Taxonomy (NCBI): domain Eukaryota; kingdom Metazoa; phylum Chordata; class Aves; order Passeriformes; family Passeridae; genus Passer; species Passer domesticus. The sequence continues at coordinate 5,408,686 of NC_087512.1, read as the reverse complement.
ATTACGAACACCATGGGGAAATATGGAGTAACATGAAAAAAAAAAATCCCCAAGTCTAAAATGGACATATAAGGATATTAATAAGAGAATTTGCAATGCAGAAGAGATGAGATGTAGAATAGCAATGCCATCTGCAGTCATTAAAGTACGGATTTGTTCTTGCTTGCTTTCTCTGTTAGCCTGAGTGATCACAGGAATATTTGCTTCTCAGTTAAGTAAACTAGCTAATTGCCATAGTAAAATGTCTGTTTCTCTGAAAAGGACAATTGGAAAGAACTCCTTCTTGAGGGAGAACAGAAAATGGGTAACACACACTCTTTTAAATCCCTATGAATTTAAATTCTCCAAAGTCTGAAAACAAAATTTTTCATGACCCTGGTATGTAGTGAGGAATTGGATGTTTCTGCAACTAAAGTGTCACTAACACAGCAAAGATGCTATTCCTACCTTTCTATCCATTTTTGGTGTCTTGTCAGGAAAGTAATTTATCCTTTACAATTATAAGCTTTAACATTAAACCAAGAAAACTTAGTCCAGAAGGTTTTGGGGTTTTTTGCCCACTCTGATGGCACTGGTGTATAATGATTTCCAAGAAAGAGTGAGTCTTGTAAACTTAGAAGTGCACTAAAAGAAAATAAAATGCATGAGATAAAGTACGTATTATTATAATTATAACTATTATTGTTTATTATTATTATTTATTATTGTTTATTATTATTATTATTATTATTATTATTATTATTATTATTATTATTATTAATAATAATAATATTAATATTAATATTATATAAACCTCCTGAATTTTGAACCAAAAATATCAGGAGACTAGTTAAATTATTATACAATTTTCTCACTGCTGATAGAAATGGATAACAAGAAAATCTCACTGACACTAAAATTTTTTTTAGACAACATATATCTGACATACCTCTCTAAGTCACACTTACTTTTTAAAATTTTTTAATAAATTTCTTACTTGTTTTGTATATCTGAAATTCTGGGGTTTAGTTGTTGCAGCCTTTTTTTCTTTTTTTATTTTATTTTAGGGTTTTTTTATGGTTGGTTTGGTTTCCTTTTCTTTTTTTTGTTCTTTTATTTTGTTTCCCTAAGTCTAAAAACCTATCTGACAAAAGGACTTCAGCCCAGTCTTCAATAACAAAATGATTGGGTGAAGTCTGATTTGTTAATATCTGACCTTTCATAGTCACTGAAGTCATCGTGCACATGCATCAAATGCTTTTGTTAGAAAGAATGAAGTATCTTTTGGCAAATTTGATGGCAATTTGCAATAAGATTTTAGGTCTTCATAGATCACCTTTCTAACCCTGATTATAATAACTTCCCAAGGTCTTTGGGGATGAAAAAATAAATTGTAAGAATATATTTCACTTCTTATTTTCTCCAAGCCTAAATCAGCACCAATAAAATAATAATCCTGTGATTATAATGGTGTTGCTAACACTACCACTCCATTTTTCATATTTACAAAAAAAAAAAAAAATCAAACTTTTTTCCATTGATAAAGCCTAGATTTTAATTTTCTCACAGAAATTGGAAGAGGTAAGATTATCTAAAGGACATCTTCTTCATGGATCAATTCTGCAATAGCACTGAGTGTGCACATTATTTAGTTTATGACTGAGTTTACATTTGTGTAACAGCCTCTGGCCTGGCAAGGATGAAAGCTCTACTGCCTTTCTAAGCCAGTGTATCTTTGCTAGACCTCAACGATTTTAAACTTAATTCTACACTATTTCATATCCTAGTGTTGTTTCTCTTGTGCACATAAATATTTTAGCCACTTTGACAAAAAATGAAAGGGTTGAAGAGATGCAAATTCACAGAAGCTGCAGCCTGATGAAAAGTATTTTTGTTTTATATTGAATAATGCCACTGGCTAGGTCATCTGTGAACATCTGTGATCCATCGATCTACCCACATAAATATCAATGCTTTGAGATAAAAGTCTAAGTCAATAAACTTTATGGCTGTGGCAAACTCATTACGCTGTGCGTGTTATTCTGTCACAAGGAGCCATGAAAACAATGCTGAAAAATTAAGAGTTGGGCTCAAGTATGAGATTTAATCCTGAAGTCCACTATAAAACAAATGGGTTTTGAGGGGAGTTCCAGTTAAGATATCAGCTATTGTCTGAATGTTATCTTTAATTAATTAAAAAAGAGGAGAAACAGAGTATTCTTCAGGTTTCACCTTAGATTAATATGAATTTCTAATGCCCAAAAGCAGGGCTCTTAAATCCTTAACAGAATAACAAACCAGGGATTGAGAAAAGCATAAAGATACACAAGACATGGATAAAGGGCATTTCAGAACTTCTCTGGAATGAACCGCACAGACTTAATTGAATTGAAAGGTGTCCCTGCTTGTAGGAGGAATTTGTTCCAGGCTGACTGAAGGTTTCCTTTACAAATTTTCTCTGATTTTCTCATTCCTTAACAGCACCAAGTTAGAAGCTTTAAAATCTGTGTCTAAGGAAAAAAAAGAAAACAAACAAAAAGAAGAAAAGGAAAAATAAAAAGAAAAAAAAAGGAAAAAAAAGAAAAAAAAAAAGGAAAAAGAAAAAGAAAAAAAAAGACACCATCATCACCACAACTGAAGAACATTTCACAGGGCAAATTATGAAAATGTCATTTTTCCACTATATTTTACTCACCAAGAAACTGGAGAAGGGCAGTAAGAATGGACTGAATGTCTTATTAAGTCTCCTTCTCCAACTATTAATATAGGTTGTGAAACAAAGCACAATACTTGTTTTTTAAGACCTTTCCTGACTTTCTGAACTACTGGAAGGACCAGCATATGAGGTCAACATGAGAGTTGGGCTTACTGCATGCAGAGTTTTAAGTTGGCCACAAGCACGTATTTATAGGTGTTTATAGGATAGGTGTTTCCAAGGAACAAAGTTAGGTTTTTTATTTAAATTATGTTACAAGGCAAATTTCACCTGCATTTCACATGATTTAGGCACTCCAAATTAGCCCTTGTGACACATATTTCTTCATTGTCCTTGGTCAGGAGGGTGAAGTCACCTCATGCTCAGAGGTATTGATGGACAGTCCCTGAGGAGAGCAGCTGCCAGCCACAGGCAGTGCTTGGGAAGAATGGTGAAATTGGATTACACCAGGACAGGTATGAGTAAAATAATTCATCCTAGTTTAAAGTTAGTACAGCAAAAGGCCAATCTGATGTGACATGCTTAAAGCTGATTGCTTAAGATCTGCTTCAGGAGGATTTGGATCTCCTAACTGGCTAAAACAGATTATGACCTCATAATGATGGGGGAAAAAGATAGTAATATATCTGACATTAGTCTGGTTAAAACTGTCATATAGATGAACAGCTGTAGCAGGGAGTACATTTCAGTAAAAAAGCCAGCTCAGAATTTTCATATGAGAAAAATGTTGGGGGTTTTATTTATTTCATTTTCTTCATAGAACAATTTTAACTTGTTCTAGCTACAAAGGAATATCTCGCACATATTTTATCCATTTATAGACAGTTTTACAAATCCTCATTCTAAAATCAACATAAACAGTGTGCTTTAAGCACAGTTCAAAAATAAACTGGAATTTAAATTCAAAAACTAAAGATATTTCTGCATGCAACAGCTAATACCTTTGGGTGAAATTGTACTCTAAATGTTTATGATCATCTGTTAATTTGCTCATACTTTCATCTACTTCTCATCTACTAAGAATCGTAAGACAGATAAAGCGCAGACACTGTGGAATTATTGCACCACATTGTTTTGGTTTAAAGGAAGATGTTGAGTTATTAATAGAATCAGAATAAGGAAACTGAGTAATCTCCAATAACCATTACAGTCCTAAGAAGTTCAGACTGGAAGTGAGACACAGCCAAACCTCAGAAATGTAAACCAGTGTGGCAGAAGAAGACAAGGTAATGAAATTTAAGATGGGCAAGTGACAGTTCAATTTTCACATTGTTGGAAAATTGATTAACATCCTTTGCAAAATTCTTAAGGAAGAAAAAAACAACTCTTATTTCAAAATACTGTAGATTATTGACTTAATTAAGAAATCTCATTTTTATAATTTTGTGTGGTTCTTACAAGAGCTTGCTTTCTTTTGTTCTTCCATTTGTATAGTTTGTATTGCTCACAATATGAATTTCTACTCCCCAGCTCTCTGAGAATTTGATTATGAGTAATTTCTGGTAAAATGACCTTCTATGGTGTCTCTTTAAGACATCTTAAAAAGGTGTTTAAGGTGTTTTCTTTGTTAATGGGACTCTAGAAGGTGTTCTAGGACAGGACTACCCTTGAGTGAAAAGACTCTGACATGATTATGTGCACACACACATGCTTTTCTCCTATTAATTGATAGTGTGCTACTGAGAGTTCTTCATATACTCTGAACCAATGGAGAATAGGGATTGATAGATGTCATTCCCTTCCCTTTCCTGCTTGTTTGCACTAAGTTCTGCGCAGGGGTTTTTTTCCATTACCCAACAGGTCTGCTTCAGAGGCTTGTAGGAGTTATAAGCAAGTCATGATCCCAGCAGAACATAGTGAAAACACATTTAAATATATATGTTGATCCATTAGCCTCAATAGCATCTAAGGCTTTTCCAAGTGCTTTATCAACCAGTGACTGCTCAAAACATGACAAAGATGAAAGTTTGCATGTTCTTAGCCTGTTAGCAGAAATTAAAATCTGGATTTTGGGGTTGCTGAAGAAATACAAATAACAAAGTGGGTGGCTGCATGCACTCCCAGGAGATTTCTTCTATTTTTTTTTCCTCTTGTACCATGCAAGAAAGATGCTGAAAGATTGGATTAACAACAGGACCTGCATGCCAAACTCCTTTTGATTTTGTTTTTGCTTTATTCTGTAATAAAAACTCCTGTAAAGAAATTTTTATTACAGAAAAAAACAAAATCAAACCAAACAAACAAATCCCCAAAACAAAAACAAACAGACAAAAAGAACCTCACAAAACAAAGAACCAAAATGAATCAAACAGTTTAGAATGTACAGAGGCAAACTCGGGTATAAGCAAAGGTGCCATCTGGGCCAGGTCACAAGTCTGTGAGGCTTGAATGCTCTGTGCCTGACAGGCAGCATTAATGCAGACTGACAAAGGACACTCCCATGACATTACACACCACAGCTCTGAAGCACCAGGCAGACCTGTAGCAAAGAGGTGTTTCAAGTGCACAGAGACAAACGTGTGCAGCATCCACTCAGCACCCATTGCCCACTTCCAAAACACCACACTTCTGACTGGGGTTTGTAAAAGAGCAGCTTCAGAATCAAATAACAATACCTGATGAGATATTTTTTCACCTGAGCTCAGAGGTGCTAATAACCCCGCATAGATACAAGTAAAAAAATCAAATTTATTCCACTAAGAAAGTTTTGGTTTTTTGTTGGATTTGTTTTTTGGTTTTGTTTTTTTGATTGTTGTTGTTATTTTGTTTGGATGTTTGGGATTTTCTTTAATTTTGTTTTGTGCTATTTTACTTTTGTTTTACAAAAAAACCCTAACATACCTGTCATGTTCTTAATAAAAGGTTGAGTGAAGCCCTCAGTGATGTTACCTCTTCTCTGTGATGAATGATAACAAACTGCAGCATCTCAGCTCTGTGTTTGATCTCTACCCACAGAGGCCAGATGGTAACATTTTCTTGCTAGAAAAAAAATGAGGTTTTTTTTGAAAAATCTGAGCAGTTATGAATTTTGATGTTCTTCTCTTATCTGCATATTTCTTGTGGAAGAATGAAATATCCATTTTGCAAAAAGGGCAGTTATGGCTTTCGACATGAACTTTCTAGATACAGAGTGTAAGAGTTGAATATCAAGTAATTTGATTTTTAAATGATCTATTACTCGTTCTTTAGTTATTTTGACCATTAATCATGTCATTGTGTCCCTTTGTTGAGAGCTATCTAGCCAGTCTGTGGACTTGCCAGTCTGTGACATGGAACATTATTTTAAATAATTTATTTAATTGATACAGGTGCAAGAATCCTGGAACAGAGGTGTCCAAAAAGTGTACTGACAATTCTTGTATGTGACTACCAGTTATCCATTTCTCCTAACCAGCTTTGTCATAGAAGTTGAATAATGTAAAAGAATAAACTGTCCTGACAGTTATAGAGCTTCCAGCATATAGGGTTAATACAACTATAAAAATATTTTATGGATAATTTCTTTCTCTGCATTCCAGGAAAAAGAATTTGGAAGACTGTATATAAATGCATCATCTGGTGACATTTACCCTAATAGTATAATTAAGACAGAACTAAATTAGTAGCGCTCCTAATGGGCTTTTTCCATGTCACTTATTATTTATATATCACTGCCAGTTCTGTCTTTCTTCATATTTCACATTTATATTTTGGAAGCATTAGAAAACATTCTGCTAGGCGTTGTACACGTGCATCATGATAAAAATGTCTTTTGCAAGTAATTTTTAATCTGAAAGAATGCATTTTCTCTTACTCTCCCTTCACAATCTTTACATTAAGGACATAGTCTTGCTGACTTTGTATCTGTACTTGTGCCCCTGGCAACGAAAAAAAGACTAGATGTGAAAGTCCACAATGGCAAGAGACCTGGAAGTGCTTCTGGAGATAAAAAAATGTCAGTAGTCCAAAGTTCAGCCAGCTATGGTTAATCTTTCCTAATGCTAGGTGAATTACAGGTAGGAGTAAGGACTATGAGAAACTGAGACTTAAATAGTTTTCAAGTTTTTTAATTTCTTCTCATATGGAAACCTTAGTCACTCTCATTGCTTTTCCCAGGACTTCTTTATTCCTCCCATGCTGAGTTGACCAAAACAGAACACAGTGTTCAAGGTGACAGCAGACTACACCACTGATTTATCATTCTTCCCTTTATGGCACCTAGTACAAATGAAAAAGTTACAATCATGAAGTAAAGTTGCAGCTTTCAGCTCCCGGTATATACTCCCTGCAAATATGGCCTGTGAGACTCCAAATAAGAAAAGAAAAAAAAAAGAACACGCCACGTAATGGATATTTAGTAGATCAGAGGGTATTTTGAATTATCTTTGGACAGTTTCTTTCAGGAGATAAATCAATATTCAGACTCTTCTTTTGTCAGGTTGTGATGGGCTTTTGTTTACATCTGAAGATTAAAAGCAGCGCAGTGTTAGAATATTCAGTGGAAACACTGTGATAGATAAGATGTCAAGGAGAACTCCAGGAACTACAACAATGCTTTAAAAAGATAAATAAATATACAGTGTTATCTTCTGAGCTGAAGCCTCATGCAACTTCACTTTTAAATATGTATGACCAGAACCCGTTCTGTTCGTACATTTGTAAATGTTCTTTTACAAAGCAAACCAGTACAGGATGGATTAGATTACCCGTGGAGCCACCATTTCACAGGGATACTCAACAGCCAAGTAGTAAAAACAGCCATAAGGATGGGCTGTAAAAAGTAACTTGGTTTTAGTCAGGACCCAAGAGAAATCTTGATGAGCTTTAGGGTTTCTGGCTTTGGTCTTCCCCCAAATGACTGGCTCTGCACTCAGATGGCAAGTTTTTCATTTGATCTCATCAACATCTGAGGGAAAAGAATCTTCTGCATTTTTGAGTAAGATCTCGTATCTGTCTGTCTCATATCTGTCATATTTTTTCCTGTTTGTCTGGCATCTTGAGAAATTCACAGAGTCAGTTTTGCGTGGCTGTTTCCTCTGACTGGTGTAGCCCAGAGGTGGAGGCAAAGGGTTGAGGAACAAAAATGAATCAAAAAATTATGGACAAGCATTCAGCCTTGGGGAATATTCAGCTGGCTATTTCTATATTCACACTTTTTGTTCTTACTCTACACCTCTATTTTGACTTATTTTCAGATGCAACATGATGGGATAAAGTAACTTGTGTTTTAAGTTAGCATAAATTTAGTTTTTTATGGGTCTGGTCTTAAAATGAGATGATGATAAAAAAAAGAAGAAGATAATTAATTCACTGTTTCTCCTTCCTGTAGGCATACTATATACATACATATATATTATATATGTGTGTATATATATATATATAATATACCATATATATATATAGATTCAAGTAGTTCTGCATTCTCAGGACATCTTTCTGCTCTCTGTCAAAACAAACAAAAATACTCCAGCTAAGATGCTTAACAACTCAAATACCATTGAATAAGTAGTATATTTCATTAACATTGATATCTCATTGGTATCTCATTTATAACATAGCAATGTTGCAGGAATTAAAAGTCTTAGTCACATCGTTAGAACAATTTCCCATGCATCAGTGAAACACTCACCTATTCCCTCTATATCAAAAGAGTATCTCTCAGTGAAGAGTATTTCTTCACTGATCAGTGTAAATACATTTGTTATTAGAACACATGTTCATACCGTGCAACTTTACACAAGCAGGCTCTTGGAGATGTGCACAGAGTAACAAAATGGGAAAATGTTCCACAAGCCACAGTGGAAGTGGAGGGAGCTCTCCTGGACATGCTCATTCTTTTACTGTGGACTAGAAGACCAGAGAACTTCAGCTTCTTCCCACTTGTTGGACTTGCTCTGAGCTGGTCCCATAGCTGCCAGAATCCATTCTATGGTACAGAAACCTTCCACAGAGTGCTGGTAACAAGAAAGCGTAGCCAGGTTTATTGGATCAGTTTGAAAGGCACCCATATGCTGCCTTGGCTTTGAAATAAAGACCAGCTCCGACCCCAAAGGGTTAATTATCTAAGGGACATCTGTGTGCCAACAAATGTGCAAAGGGAAAGCTTGAAAATGGTACCAGGTTCTGTAGTCACAGGAGAGGCCTGAAACTCTACAGAGCTCAGTTTTTGAAAGTGGTAGTGTTTTCATGTCAAAATGAAAGAGTTAAATAACTTTATCACAATGCAGAATTCTCTTTGAGAGAAAAAGCTGCTTCTGAGTGAAAAAGAGAATATTTTTCCACCCTCCTCTACATCCCCTTTAAATGTATGCAAAGAAATCAAGGTTAACAGATCCTTATTATTTAATCAAAAGTCCTTCCTATGATTTTTATTGAAATAAACAACTGATTTCATTATCTATATGACCTCCAAGACATATATTACAGCTTGCCCCATGCAGTGCTTATGATTTCAACAGAAATGAATAATTCAGACATCTGTCCTAGCCACTGTATTTTTATCACCACTTAAGTCATCTTTGGCTGTATTTTCACCTCTCTATCAGAATCTTGCCCTCTCTTACTCTCTGTTTTCTATAGCTAGAAAACAAATCTTTTAAGAGTAGAATATTCAACAAATTAGCACTAGTGTTAAGTTAAACATTATAATATAAGGTTGTGTATTTTTTTTTGTTTTGTTTTATTTTTGTCCAAGCAAGTAATTGCTTTATTGTCCATTTAAATGTAAAATCAGGGAAAAAAAAAAAAAAGATTAAACAGAAAAATTGGATATTACAGCATGCAAAATGCAAATTTGTGGTTAATATATTGCATATATAAAAGGGTCAGACACATTTCACATTTGGCAATGCCAAAAACATGAGTAAATTCCACTGACTTTATCCATATCACATTTATTGCTCAATCAACCTAATGTTTATTTTACAAGGGTGCTGAAGTATTTGGTCAAATCAGAGAACATAAAGTTTTCCATGGGCACTCAGCTAAATACGTGCTTCAGTACAACACAGGTTTGAGGCAAAACACAAGCCAATCATTCTGAGGAAGAAAAACAAGGGCCCTACAATAATTTTGTTCCCTAAAATATGTTTTGCACACTGATCATATTTACAAGACTTGAGTAATTTGAATAGATGTATTTGATTCTGGAGGGTTTGTTTTTGGTTTTTCTCTGTCATAACACTCTGAGTTTGGGAAGGGAGGATAAAAAACACTGCTTACTTTATTCAAAGAAGTCACACACTGACTGATGCCAGTTGGTCTTTGAAATCTCAGGCAAAGTCTGAGAAGTAGTTTGTAGTAGTAGTAGAAGTAGTAGTTTGAGTAGTAGTAGTTTGAGCAGTAGTATTGTGAAGTAGTTTCTTGCATTTTGTGGGATGAGAATACATGGTGGGTTCAAGATAATCCTATATTCCTATTTGTAAGGAGGAGATAAAATTATATTTCAAATTGACAAAACAACTGTAGCAAATGGCTTTTTCATAAAATTAAATTTTCCTTCTCTGTATCTGTATTTACTTTTCTGAAAGTTATAGAAAGTCATACCTACAATAAGCTAAAAGTTGTATAAAGACTGCACAAACTGGCACTCTTACCCAGACTTCCAATAATTTAGTAACCCAGAGGAAATCTTATCTAAATCACATTCTCTCTTTTTTTGTTTCAGTTTGGTCAAAAGGCTCAAACAATCTGTGGACATGTGAAGCAGGAGAGAGATATGGGTGCTACCTCAATGCAACTGATCTTTATACGGTACATGAAGAGATAAAATATCTTTCCTGTTTTCTTTCTCTTCTGAGTTAAAACACAATGGAGATAAAGAGAGATATAACCCTCATGCTTGAACCTTTGATAGAAACCACAAGGGAAGCAGAAAAAGACAAATATCCCTCTAATGACAGACTCCTGATAGCAGAAATCCGACTAATTTATTTTCCAATATACCCTGGGGGGGAAAAAAATGAATAAAAAAAAAGGCTGAGTTTGTGGAGAGACTGGGAGAAGGAGAGAAGGCAGCCAACAGAAAAGAAATGAAAACAAGGAATACTTAATTATGGATTAAGGTAACTCCAGATGTTCTTTGCAGTTCACCATTAGGCTTTTAATTTACTGCCATAGTAAGTAGGACAACAATAGGGGATTAAAGTATACTGTGTGTTCTTTATATGAAACCTGTAGAGCATTTTAGACAGGTTACATATAAATTTTATTCAAGGGCCTACACAAGTGGCTCATGTTTGTCTTTCTACTTGTTTGCATATCTCAGTATAATTTTCATGTGGCCTAGACTTGGCCATCAATCAGTCAATTCCTTCTTCATATACTCCATGAAAGGAAAAAAGGCAAGAAACAAATAATCTACCTAAAGTTTTAGAGTAGTTAGAACAGACTCTACCTGATTTTGAAATATATACAGGGCTGAGCTGGGCTGTTAGGAGTATGTAATGACTTAGAGTTTCATGTTTTGGTGGGGTTGTTTTTTTTGTTTGTTTGGTTGGTTGGTTTTTTTGGGGGTTTTTTTGTTTGTTTTGTTTTGCTTTTTTTGGTTTTCTTTTGGTTTGGTTGGTTTGTTTTTGGGTGTTTTTTGTTTTGTTTGTTTTTTTGGGGGGGGTTTGTGGTTTTTTTATTTGTTTGTTTTTGTGGGATTTTTTGTTGTTGTTGTTTTGTTGGTTTGTTCTTGTGGGGTTTTTTTCAAATTTATCCACTAAAGAGCTGAATAATTCTTTTAATATCTTACCTGTAAAACAGTGGTGTTGACTTCCACAGAAAGGCTCTAATATCTCCCAATGAAACACATTTTACCAGAGTGAATAAATGTTACCCCTTCTTGGGGACACACTCAGATCCACAGAGGGACTCTTGAGCCCTGTAGTAATGTTCTTGTAATGCCTGTGATTCAGCCCTGGCTCACCCAAGGCGTAACAACAGCCTTTGTCCTGTGTCACCATGGCAGGGGTAAAAGGGAGACAGGAGCAGGGGATGGAGGCGCAGAGGACAAGGAAAAACAAAGTAGGGAGGATGAGTATCTTCGGATTGAGGCACTCATATGATACAAAAATATTTTTTATTCTAGTCCTGCCTCCTTTTAGAATTATGACTTTAAAATTGAGGTAAAAGCATTGTCACTGGGAGCTCTGTACTGTCACTTATAAGCTCAAGTAATAAACTTAGAAGTAATGTTCACATAATTTCTCTTAGTAATAGCTTGCAAAATGGACAGTTTTACTACAGATAATTGAGAATACACCCAAACTTACCTCCAACATCAGAAAACCCTGTAACTAAGATGAAATTTTTTATGTTTCTCTCTAAAAAATGTGGAAATCAATCTCAAGTCTCCTATTCCTAACCAAGTAGGAAAACCATGGATTCAAAGAGGCTTCTCTTCAGAATGCTTCCCTTTAGTGGTGTCTTCTGAAGTGCCTAGTCTGTCTACCTTGTGAATCCCAGAAGGCTTTAGGAATGATGGAGGAGTGACAGGACAGACTGAGACATATGAAAAACATGAGGTGGTTTCAGAAATGTTAATGCATGTGACTGGAAGAAGCCAAGAGTTGGTCAGCAAGTAGAGTACAGTAAAAATATTTGTGTGTACCTGACATTTCAAAGAAAATAGGAATGTTCTGTAATATTTTACCTTCATTGTGTCCAAATCAGCTTCATCACCTCTCTATGTGCTCTTTATATGTAGTGAAGTGGTGAAAGCGTTTTCCACAGAGAGGGAATTAGATGATATTAATAACTCTCTGAATGGCCCATCAAAAACTTTATGAAACAACTGAACAAAGGTGAGGGAAATGTACTGGGTAAGGCAGATTTAAAGCCTGTATTTAAGAACCTTGGTAAACAAGAAATGTTAAGAGCAGTTATAAAAATATATTAGAAGAAAGTCTGAAAATATATCAGAAGAAA